>NC_080571.1:141530985-141580985 GCF_030247185.1 Malaya genurostris
TGTAATTTGTGTACAGTGATAAGTTGCAGTATTGTGTAACTTAACAGTGATAAGTTGCACAACCGATTTTAATATATTTAAAAATCTTTCTGAACATATCTAACATCTTGAAATTTCAATAAGTTACATTTGATGCTTGGGTTATCGGCACGAGAAAAAGATATAATATCGTCTACCAGTCAACAAATCAGTCAATTATTGACGGAATACGAGGGGTTCAGGACTCAAGAGGTTTTACTTGAGTTTATCTTTCAAGTTATTCAATTAATCAAAGCGCATACGATAAGTGCTAATTAAATGTCAAGAACGATTTCTATGATGGATTGAATTTGTAATTAGTATTTTTGTGAAGAGTATTGCAGCGCCCTTAGTATTTTTCCTTCGAATTTACTAGCATTGTAGAAAAGTAGGAAGTTGTGAAGGAAACTCGTCAAGCGAACCCTCATATCATACTCTAGTCATAGAAGCATGGACGTTTCCAAGCATTAGTCAGCGTTGTAGAAACATTTTCAAGGACACTAGTCACTGCCACTGGCTCTTCGGCAGAACTTCGGGAGCAAGTCGGATGCACTTTCTACTTAAAATCTCAAGCTCAGCCTGTACTAAAATCTATAATTAAATTAAATCAACCTTGTTGCTGTTGTCTCTGTTCATCTATCGTAAAGAACGACGTGGAGCTCATCCAACGATTTCCAATTGGCAGTCTTTTGGTATCGTTTTCTGCTATGTCCATTGCCCTGCCGTCGTTGTGGTCACCACTGAACTTGGTGTACTACTTGTACCTGACCCCAGCTACAGTCCTGTTGCTCTTGGTGGCGATCAAATGTGATCCTTGCAGTGTAGCACCTCACGATATATGTCGTCTCTTTCGATGCTACGCAGCGTACAAATTCTGGTACCTGGTAGAGCAACACTGGGTAGCTGTAGCACCTCTGTGCCTTTGCACCCCTTCGTCTTTGCACCGTAATGCGATGGCACCTCTGTGACTACACACAGCTTTTCAGTTGGGAAACGCCCCAAATATTGCCTTGGCTATTAGCACCAGCAGTTTTAACTACCTGCAACCGTTAATTCACGAGCAGTGTAATCGAAACACAACCTCTTCGCTTGAATGGTTTTTACTAAATGTATTTTTGGGTTGTTTGTCTTTATCCACACTGTTCAAAATAATATCCTAAATTTCTGATCATATTTTTGATGAAATAGTGAAATAATTATGTTTCTGCCATTAACACAAGTCGAGATATTCACGATTAAGTTGTACCCATTCTTCCATATGACTAATTTTGAAAAGGTCCCCCATAGTAAAGTAACTCGTATTCACGGCAAAAAAGGCGGGTGGGTAATGTCAGAGACATAACTGGATGTCGTGAATACGAAAACAACATGTTCCTTAACACTTCCGAATATCAATTAGTTGATCAATTGTATGAATTATGCAAGCATTCCCCTTTGCACATTTTTCGCAAAAACAAAGAAGGCTTCACTTTTTGTTGAGAGGCTTGTTTCTACCTGATTTCGTTTGTAGCTTTTTCACGAATAGGCGGTCCAAACGGCTATAAAAATAGCCGCATTCAGAATTTTAATGTTGATTATTTCATTTCAGATTTGCATAATTTATTGAAACAAACTATCAATATGCTGAAGGGACTCGTTTCTAGCATTCAGAAAGGTCAAATTGCGTAATTCTCTACGACATTAAACTCTGGAACATTTTTCGCAAAAACAAAGAAGGCTTCACTTGATCTCGTTTTCTGTGAGTTTCACACAGCGAAATGTGCACAAATCTAACCAAACTGTTCTAGATTTGCAGTAAACTGAGGATTTTTCCCTACGATTTGCGAACAACAGATCCTAATAGTTCTTTAGAAAACTTTTAGAGCCATTAGAACGGCTGATTTTGTGCAATGCTCTCCACCGTTGTTTTTTCACCAATGCTAATGACTGGCAGCTGTGACGTAATTGCTCTTGTCGAAAGCGAAACTAATTGTGCAGACGACACAAAACGCATCTGCTCGCAGTGGCGATACAATCCGTTTGTTTTCGTTTGTAGCCTTTTCACTAATGGGCGGTCCTAACGGCTATAAAAATAGCCGCATACAGAATTTTAATGTCGATTATATCGTTTCGGATTTGCATAATTTATTGAAAGAAACTATCAATATGCTGTAGAGATTCGTTTCCAGCATTCAGAAGAGTCAAATTGCGTAATTCTCTACGACATTAAACTCTGGAACATTTTTCGCGAAAAAAGGCTTCACTTGATCTCGATTACTGTGAATTTCACACAGCAAAAAGTGCACAAATATAACCAAACTGTTCTAGATTTGCACTAAACTGAGGATATTTCCTTTCGATTTGCGAACAACAAATCCTAATAGTTCTTTAGAAAACTTTTAGAGCCATTAGAACGGCTGATTTTGTGCAATGCTCTCCACCGTTGTTTTTTTCCCAATGCTAATGACTGGCAGCTGTGACGTAATCGCTCTTGTCGAAAGCGAAACTAGCTGTGCAGACGACACAAAACACATCTGCTCGCAGTGGCGATAGAATCCAAACTGATTGAATTTTTGTTAAGAGGTTTCCTTTTATGTGATTTCGTTTGTAGCTTTTTCACAATGGGCGGTCCTAACGGGATTCGTTTCTAGCATTCACAAGGATCAAATTGAGGAACTCACTGCGATATTCACCACTTTTCGGAACATTTTTCCCGGACGATTTGTTGTACAGCAGCAGATATTTTGTTCTCTTCCTTGGAACGCGTTCTGATTGGCTGGTGTTGACATGGATCAAATGAGACAGGTTTTTCAATATTGTAATATTGAAATATCTCAATGCTTTTGCTATACACGTTTAAATTGAAAAATTTCGATTCTATTGGTAGTTAGATTATATAAATCCTTTCACAGATCACTGAGCTATGAGCTTTCAAAATACGAGAAAGGCAAACGCGCCTTATGAATTATCCTCTTTGATACTCGTTTATACCAAACATTTCAGAAAAGTTTAATTTTGAATTATTTGAGACTATGTCACAAAACTAAAAATTTTATCATAAAATTGTGATCATATTTCCGATGGCATGTCGCAAGAATTATGTTGATTTATTAGATACAACAATAGATATTCACGATCAAAAACTTATCACTCTCTCAGAGGGTAAATTTTGAAAAGGCACCCCATAGTAAAGTACGTCGTATTCACGACAAAAATTCTTTACAGAATCTCGAGTGATATTTTTGGAAATATAAGTAATATGAGAAAGGCATCATTACACCACTAGGTGAATTAAAACAGGTTTTTATTCAATAACATAATATTTTAAGGCACACTATTTAAACTATACGATGCCGAGGTCAGTATCTGATTTTATTTAACAACTAACTTTAAACTCGGATAGTGTTATTAGGTGATGTCGACTACACACTTAGAAAATGTTACATCTTTATAGATACACATAAAATGAGCGTCGCGATTCACTTACATTCACAATTCAAAGCATGTAAAGATAAGTCATATCATTAACTTCACAGTTTATTTAGCTGAAACTTACATCAATATAGACGCAACAGTTATGTTCACATGTTAGTAGATGTAATATTGTGTCATCGCCGGAAAAATTACGGCATACTTGATTATACGTCAAGCGTAAATTTAATTTTTTCTAAGAGTGTAGGTATTGCTGGTGATAGGTATAGCTGGTGATCGGCAGTGGCCGGTGAATTGAACATAATCCGTGAGTCCTCCTGGTGACGTTGGTACGTATCTATGGGTCCGCGGGAAACACCCCCAGGCCACGGAGGCCCGGCGGGTGGCCCGCATGCTAGTCATTGACTGGAGCGGCTTTCTGTGGGCGATGGTGGTGATGTTACGGGAGAGCATGAAAAAATATATAGAAGTAAATATTGAGGAAAACGGAGTAAATAAGGGGGGATGAGAACTAAATGACTAAAAACGACAGAGATCTAATTAGTTGACGTCGAGATAGTGAAGAGACGGGGAGGAGGAACTAAAAAGTTAATAACAAATAAAAAGAAAAGATTTTGTTAGTTCTAATGAGATGGTAGACAGGGATGACAGCCGTTTGGAAATATTTTGATAAGTTGCACAATTGTTATAGTTACTGCCGTTTTACATGACGATGTAATAATTTTTGAAGAGCTTCTATAACTGCTAGTGAAACAAAAATAAGTTATTGATTTGCCGCACAATTGGTTTAGATGTACTTAAAGTTGTGCTACAGTAATTTGTGTACAGTGATAAGTTGCAGTATTGTGTAACTTAACAATGATAAGTTGCACAACCGATTTTAATATATTTAAAAATCTTTCTAAACATACCTAACATAAACAACAATTCTAAAACAATTGTAGAACATCTTGAAATTTCAATAAGTTACATTTGCTGCTTGGGTTATCGGCACGAGAAAAAGATATAATATCGTCTACCAGTCAACAAATCAGCCAATTATTGACGGAATACGGGGGGTTCAGGGTTCAAGAGGTTTTACTTTAGTTTATCTTTCAAGTTATTCAATTATTCAAAGCGCATACGATAAGTACTAATTAAATGTCAAAAACGATTTCTATGATGGATTGAATTTGTAATTAGTATTTTTGCGAAGAATATTGCAGCGCCTTTAGTAAATTTTTCTTTGAATTTACTAGTATTGTAGAAAAGTAGGAAGTTGTGAAGGAAACTCGTCAAGCAAACCCTCATATAATACTTTTGTTATAGAAGCATGGACGTTTCCAAGCATTAGTCAGGGTTGTAGAAACATTTTCACGGACACTAGTCACTGCCACTGGCATAGTGCCAGTGGTCTCGGCTCTTCGGCACAACTTCTGGAGAAAGTTGGATGCACTTTCTACTTAAAATCACAAGCTCAGCTTGTACTAAAATCTTCGGGCTTCACCCGAAAGTAAATGTTAGGACTTTAAAAACCCATAGTTGGGGTGAGTGAGCGGCTCAGTCAGTTTTCAGATAGTACGCGGAAAGTCACCAGAGACCACTAATTAGTTTTGCAATACTTACCGTGAAGTTGAAGTTTTAATGACATAGTTGCGTACAGCAGTGTAGTATATTGTACCGGGAAAAATAATAACCGAAGAGTAGTTAATGTTATATAACCTCTAGGGAACTGGTATTCAGAAAATGGGAGAACTCTAGAGAACTGGTGTACAGAAAGTGTTGTAAGGCGAAAGAATAAACAAAGAATAAATATACCAAAACTAATAATTGTTTATTATTATTTAGATTTAAGTCTACTCGCTTCTATACGCGAAGTCGTAAATTAATCAAAATTTGAAAAGAAAGTCTACTTATGTGAAAACAGAGAACAGTGTAATCACGTCTGCTTTTCTCTACAAGAAGAGTCGCGCAATTATGAAACAAAGTGCCAACGAATAAAAAGCTTTGTGTGAACGGCAAAGCCAGTTTTTATATTTCCGATCAAAACGAAACGCCTCTCCAATCCTCCCCGCACGCCACTCGGACTACGTGCCAATACAGGTTATACAAGTGGTGACAGCAGTGCTCGTCGCTGTGAAAAACAAGAAGCAGCGCAGGAGGGAAAATACTAGGCAAATGATGTTTTTCGGATTAGAGAAATAGGGTGAGTCTTCGCATTTCCAATTCTATCAGTTTTTGTTCTGATTGAAGCTGGTGTGAGCTTGATAAACTTTGAAGTTCATTGGATGTAACAAACGTGGAGATTATGTTTGTTTTTTATTTGTTTACGTTTTGACCACAGTCAAGACGGAGCACATGTACTAGGGACACAGGTACTAAAAACACCCTAATTAAACGGGTCAGCTATTGAGGTGGCCATACTGGCATTAAGTCTGGAGAAATGTTTTTTCCTTCTCTCTAAATAAACAATAAACCCACGACCAGCAAAACAGTTGACACTGGTAATATGTTTATAAAATCAAGGTGACTGCGAAGGGGCCAACCGAACCTTACGCGTATGAGCGAGGGAATCGGTATTTTGGCGCATCATTTTGCGAGTAAGCAAGTTGGTTCGACATAGCTAGGCAAGACAGCGCTTTTCGAAATAGAAGTGCATGTCACGAAACATATATTTTAAAAGGACGCAAATACGAATAAAACTGACATGTTTCTTTCTCACTTACGGAAAAAGATAATCATTCGTATTAGATTGTGTATATTTTGCAACTTTCATTGCTTCGCTTCCAAAATTTTAACGATGCATCTATACTACAGTACGACTAATTGACGGCAAACATATTCTACCATACAACTAATTAACACGGAACAAATACAGTTTCGTAGATTTAGATACTCATAGTGGTTATTGTCAAGATCGTGGTTATTGTGGTTACTGTCAAGATCGTAGTTATTTACAGCTAAAAATGAGTCCAGGCAAGCCAAGTAATAATTTGGGAGCTTGACAGAAACATCATAATACAAGAATCAAATTCAAACAAGCATGGACGTTCAATTCCCTAAAGCGGAAGCCTTGCAGTGCATTCCAGAGTTCGATGGAACTACCGAACAATTAGATGCGTTCATCCATCATATTGAACATTTCGAAAAACAATTCCCAGAAGAGACATTAAGAGACGATTTAAAATCAAAGGAAATTTCATACGCGAATTTGGAGAAATCGAAAGAATCGAGGACGTTGTTTTAAAAATAGAAGCTTTGCGGCAAGAACCCAATGAACCATACAAAAATTACAAAAAAAGAGCAGTTGGACAATTACACTGAAGGATGCTTTGTTCGGGAATCAAAAATTGAAGTCATTCTTAGACTACATTGTTTAGCAGGCTTGTACAACGACGAATTGAAACGAATGGCATAAGGTCACAAAAAAAGACATTGTTTGAGTTACTGGAGTATTCAACAGAAGTTGATATGGAACAAAAACATATCGATGTACTTGAACACAGACTCCAGGCAACAGAGCTGGGCTATACATTTAATACATTACATTAAATCAAAGGTTTGGAACTAACGAAAGGTACCAATATGAAAAAAATGTTTATCAGCAAAAATACGATTTAATAAATCGGTATGATAATAGAAAACCATCTAATAGATACAATGGTAATATTCTAGAGGAAAATAATGAGCTTTATAGAAAAAACATGACTTGCATGACTTACGATAATAGAAAAATATTATTGAAGATATGACAGTGAAATCAGGGCCAGAAATATGCCTGATCAAATGAGATATGCAGCATCTGGAAATTCGAAAGCAAATTTAGTCAAGCAAACATGTCGAATGCCAAATTTTGATCGAATTCAAATTATGAGGTAGGTAACAATGTCAAGGTACAGGAAATATACCAAGCGGATGATCAAACAAAGCTTAGTCCACAGGGTAGAAACGACAACAAATTACACGGGGCAATGGCAAGAGGGTATGCCGCCTCACGAAATGTTAAAAATAGATTGTGCTGAAAACAATCAGTTGATGTAACAAAAAGACCTAACGAAAAAATTAAATATTTGCTCGATACTGGAGCATTTTATAACGTAATGCGATGGGATACCATCGCGAAGACAAGATCAGAGAAATAGACAATAAAGATAATTTGTACATTGCAGGCTTCAATGGAACTCATTCGATGACTATTGGGTCAGTGTTAATCAAAGTGATTGGAAAAAATCAATACAGAGTTAGATTTTATATAGTAAAAGATTTGTGTGTTCCTGGAAACATTGGAGCAGAGTTTTTAGAGATATACGCAATTTATGTCTCTCAGAATTTCGAGTACATATGCCTAAGTGTACCAAACGAGCACATTATTTTATCACATATACCAGTATTATGAAAAGAATAAAAAGATGTTTCCAAACAGTGCAACCAACGCAAACAAAATTTGTGAAATAACAAATCCCAAATCTGTCACCATCTCTAGGACAATCAATATCTCTAGGAAACATAATGAAACTGATGTAGAGAAAGACAAAAGTTATTATAGTAAAAGCTGAAGCCTTGAAGCGCAGTTTATCAAAGCATAATAAATATGAAACGAACAAAAAAGTGAATAAAAATAATAACATTAATACACCGTATCAAAACATCTATGATATATACAAAAACAACGATCGTTCAGATAGTATGCTTCTTTGTTGTGGGACTAATATTACTAATGAAAAAGAAAAATATTTTATAACTAGATTGTGTGACGAGGAAAATAAAAGTTTTCTTGATTTAGATAAAAATCGAAACGTAATTCTTACGGAAAGTAAAAGATACCGGGACCGAACGGATAAAGTACGAGGTCTGTTCAAAAAGTTCCCGGAATTTTTTAATTGCGCGTCTGGGAGTCCGGTGGTCAAAATTTTTTTTTATTGTGTTGGTACATATGTCCCTAATGTATGGTGAAATTTTCAGCTGTATTCATTGTTTACATTCTGTCTTGTAGCGGTTGGTGTAGACGTGTTTTTTGAGCTCGGCGATTTTTGTTAGTTTAAACAATGGAAGAATTGAAGAATTTGTATTAAATTTTGCGTGAAAAATGAAATAAAGTGTAACCAAGTGTGCGAAATGTTACAGAGAGCCTACGGTGAGTCTGCTATAAAAAAAAACAAGTGTTTACGAGTGATATAAGCGTTTCCAAGATGGCCGCGAAGACGTTCAAGACGACGAACGCTCCGGTCGACCCAGCACGTCAATAATCGATGAAAATGTGGGAAAAGTGGAACAAATGATTATGAATGATCGCCGAATCACTATTAGAGAAGTTGCTGGTGAAGTTGGCATATCAGTTGGCTCATGCCATCATATTTTTTTATGTTTTGGGCATGAAACGAGTGGCAGCAAAATTCGTTCCAAAACTGCTGAATTTTAATCAAAAAAACAAACGTATTACCATCGCTCTGGAGCTGTTAAACGACGTCAACGACGATCCAAATTTACTTGAAAGGGTCATAACTGGTGATGAAACATGGGTGTACGGTTATGATGTCGAAACAAAAGCACATTCGTCCACGTGGAAGCACCCAACGTCACCAAGACAAAAATCGCCGAGCTCAAAAAAACACGTCTACACCAGCCACTACAAGACAGAATGTAAACAATGAATACAGCTGAAAATTTCACCATACATTAGGGACATATGTACCAACACAATAAAAAAAATTTTGACCACCAGACTCTCCAGACGCGCGCAATTAAAAAATTCCGGGAACTTTTTGAACAGACCTCGTATTAGAATCACTAAATATAAATCATTTAAAAAGAATAAGTTTTATGGATATAGAGAAAATCATGGCATCATATAGCGAAGTATTCTATCTGAAAGGGGACGAATTAACTATCACCGATGCAGCAGTGTACGAAATAGTCCATCCACTTTGCAGCGATTGATGAATACAGTACTGTATGAAATAAAAGACGTGAAAGCTATAGTCTACTTAGACGACATAATTGTTTTTGGTTCAACTGTTGAAGAACATAACGATAACTTATGCAAAGTCTTAGAAGCGCTGCGCCGACATATTTTAAAGGTCGAGCCCGGTAAATGCCAAATTTTGAAAAATGAAATGAGGTATTTAGGACATGTAATTGACAAAGAAGGAATTCGCCCTATGGAGGACAATATAAAAACAATAAAAGAGATGACTGCACCAAAAACAGTCAAAGGTGTTCGGTCATTCTTAGGAACAGTAAACTTCAACGGAAAACTCATACCTCACATAGTGTAGAAACGTAAACCATTGAACGATCTCTTGCGAAAGAATGTTAAGTTTACTTGGACAGAAGAGTGTCAAAAATCTTTCGAAGAATTACGGAAATTTTAGCTTTGGTCATACTGTTAGTTATACCGAACTATAAAGATACGTTCGTGATCACGAAAAATGCTAGCGAGTACGCTATGTGGCAGTATTCTCTAATGCAAAATCGATCGATAGGCCCTTTTCATATGCAAGCAGAGGTCTAGTAGTTGCTGAAAGAAAGTATCATACGATTGAAAAGGAACTGTTAGCCATCATAGTGAACCGTTTCAAACATTTTATTTATAATCAGAAATTTATTGTATATGTATGCACTCAACCAGGCATGGCAAAAACACGGATCCGTTCTGCACGGTACTCACCTTCACTCGTGAGCACACCACCAGGAGTATTGAATGCTACGCTTCGTGCCCGTGTTGAAAAACACACACCGAACGCAGTAGAAAAAGCACCCGTTGCGGTGGTCGTGTAATTGTCAAACACCGGTGCTTGGATTTTCGGGCAGCACTGAAGTCGAGTGTTCCTGACTTCGGCAAACACCGAAGCCGAGTGTTTCCGATTTTGCCACATACGTTGCTTGTACTATAAGCACCTATAGCGCCACGGTATAACGAAAAATGCGTTTGAATGATTAATTCTTTTTTCATCAATACGCGTCTGATTGAATTCAATTGATTGACAATATAACCAACGCATGGGTGCTCTTCGGTGCCTTCGCGAAATTGAAAACACTCGGCTCCGGTGTTTAACGAAACTGAAAATACGCGGTTTCGGTGTATGCCGAAGCTTGAAACACCAGTGCCGAAAATAAAACAGCGCCACGAGCACCGTGGCTTCGGATATTGCGTTTCGTGTTTCTCTTTGTGCACTGGCACGCACTGGCATTCTCAGTACACGCGGTGGCGGTGGTTATATGAAGCACGCAGTGCAGTGCAGTGTTTGGACATGCCTGCACTCAACGCATAGACCGTTGATTTCAATATGGCATTTAAAAGAAACTTCGCTTACGCTAATGCGTTTACGTCGGAAACTATAAGGGCTGGAAATGGACATTCTCTACTAACAAGGTAAAGACAATGTTGTGGCAGATTTTTTTTTCATAAATACGTTTATTTCATAGGCAATATACATAAGTTTTTCTTCGCCGTGGCATCCACAATACATAGTAGTTTAAACCTAATACATTTCGAATATCATATTAGTATGTTGGTACTCATTAGTTAATCTAAACACTGTTTTTATCAAGCGAGTTGCTATTTTAAAATACATTAAATAAAATACATTTATTTTGTACATGATCTTATAACTATTTCAGGTTTGTTTGTATCAGTTCACCACTTATATTCAATATCCTATAGTTGGTTATTGGTTGAACTCATGGAAGAGAAAAAAGTCTAACATAAAATAAAATTTAAATTGGAACTCCAATGGATTTAATGAAATGATAAAAAAGTTTCATGTATGGAAGATCACGACAAGCAAGAATGTCGCGAACTGGGACATTGGATAGTCTACCTTGGGTATGCAAGGAATTTATTAGTTGAGATCTGACATCACGAAACTCCACGCATGTCCAAACAACATGGTCAATATCGCGGTAACCTTCGCCGCAAGCACAATGATTAGTCTCGGAAAGTCCAATTCGAAGGAGATGTGCATCTAACGTGTAGTGATTGGACATGAGTCTGGACATCACACGAATGAAATCTCAACTCACATCCAGTCCCCTGAACCATGCCTTTGTCGATATTTTAGGAATAATTGAGTGCATCCACCGACCCAGATCATCTTTATCCCAAGAAGCTTGCCAGCTGGCAAGTGTTCTTTGGCGAGACGCGCTATAGAATTCGTTGAAAGCAATCGGTCTCTTATAAATCTCACCCTCAATAGCACCACGTTTGGCTAAACTATCGGCTCTTTCATTGCCTGGAATGGAGCAATGAGCCGGAACCCAAACTATTGTGATTTGATAATTATTATTCAATATGACGTTCAGGCACTGTTTTATTTTGCCCAAGAAAAAAGGTTCACTTTTGGCAAGCAGCGTTTGAGCGAATAGCTTCAATTGCACTCAGACTATCTGTAAAAAGAAAATAATGGTTTGGAGATAATGTGACGATTACACTCAAACTATAATGAACTGCTGCTAACTCTGCTATATAAACAGATGCAGGTTCTTGAAGCTTAAATGAGACCGAAACATTATTGTTGAATATGCCAAACCCAGTAGCCTCTTCAATTCGTGATCCGTCCGTGTAAAATATTTTCTCAGAGTCAATATGTCTGAACTTACTTGTAAATATTTTTGGGATTTCCATCGAGCGTAGGTGTTCCGGGATTCCACGCACTTCGCGCTGCATGGATGTGTCGAAAAATAAAGTTGAGTCAGGGACATTTAGGAGGCTGACACGGATAGGAATATATCTTGAAGGGTTGATTTCCTGTGACATATGGTTAAAATATACTGTCATGAATTTTGTTTGAGATTGAAGCTCAACTAGCCTTTCGAAGTTATTAATAACCAGGGGATTGAGTACCTCACATCTTATTAGCAGTCGCGATGAAAGCTCCCAAAAACGATCTTTCAATGGAAGAACTCCCGCCAGAACTTCAAGACTCATTGTATGTGTCGAATGCATGCACCCTAAAGCAATTCGCAAACAACGATATTGAATTCGCTCTAATTTGATAATATGAGAGTTTGCAGCGGAACGAAAGCAAACGCATCCATATTCCATCACTGAAAGTATCGTTGTCTGATACAATTTTATTAGATCTTCCGGATGAGCACCCCACCAAGACCCTGTTATTGTTCGAAGAAAATTTACTCTTTGTTGGCATTTTGTTATCAGAAACCTAATGTGTCCTCCCCACGTGCATTTGGAATCAAACCACACCCCAAGGTATTTGAAAGTCAAAACCTGTTGGATCATTCTTCCCATCATATGAAGCTGAAGCTGCGCGGGATCATGCTTTCGTGAAAAGACGACCAGCTCTGTTTTCTCCGCAGAGAATTCGATACCCAGATGAACAGCCCAAACGGACAAGTTATCTAAGGTATCTTGCAATGGATTTTGCAGATCAATAGCTTTGGGTCCAGTAACTGAAACCACGCAATCATCTGCCAATTGTCTTAGTGTACATGGGGTTACTAGACAGCTGTCAATGTCATTCACGTAAAAATTATAGAGGAGCGGACTGAGGCATGATCCTTGCGGTAGACCCATGTAGCTAATTCTGAATGTTGCCAAATCGCCATGTGAAAAATGCATGCGTTTCTCTGACAAAAGGTTGTGCAAATAATTATTTATAACCGGTGGAAGTCCATGTTGGTGGAGCTTGTCTGAAAGAACATCAATGGAAACTGAATCAAATGCTCCTTTAATGTCTAAAAATACAGATGCCATTTGTTGCTTTTGAGCGAGGGCAATTTGGATGTCAGACGAAAGTAATGCAAGGCAGTCATTCGTCCCTTTATTTCTACGGAAGCCAAACTGAGTATCAGACAACAACCCGTTCGTCTCGACCCAAGTGTCGAGACGTCGTAGAATAATTTTTTCGAACAATTTTCTGATGCAGGACAACATCGCAATGGGTCTATATGAGTTGTGATTGGAAGCTGGTTTCCCCGGCTTTTGAATGGCGATAACTTTCACTTACCTCCAGTCAGGTGGAACAATATTTTGCTCAAGAAACTTGTTAAACAATTCCAACAAACGTCTTTTTGCGAGGTCGGGTAGATTCTTCACCAAGTTGAATTTAATTCTGTCCAACCCAGGAGCGTTATTGTTACAAGACATGAGTGCTATGGAGAAATCCATCATTGAAAAGGGGCTATCAATGGACCCATTATTAGGAAAAGATTCTCTTATAATGCTATGTGTAGGAACAGAATCTGGAAAAACTTTCCTCGCAAAATCAAATATCCATCGGTTCGAGTATTCCTCACTCTCATTTCCTACGTTACGATTCCTCATTCGCCTGGCCGTATTCAAAAGAGTGCTCATTGAGGTTTCTCTTGACAAACCTTCGACTAAATGTCTCCAATAGCTACATTTCTTGGCCCGAAGTATGCTCTTGTACTTGGTTTCTGAAGTCAAGAAATTTTCAAAATTCTGAGGAGTTCCTCCTCCTCGTTTTAAAAACGTCTTGAAAGCATTTTGTTTCGCGTGCTTAGCATCTGAGCACTCTTTGTCCCACCAAGGGTTTGGAGGCCTTCTGTTAGACGATGGACCAAGAAATCGTTTGGTTTGGGCTTGTTCTGCGGCCTCCAGAATCGAACAAACGAGGAAGTCATATTCTTCAAGTGGGGGGAGCTCTTCCATTGAAGTTAAGACACTTGAAATATTACTTTGGTATTTAATCCAGTCAATATTTTTTGTCAAATCATATGGAATATTAACTGAATTAGCAATGCCTTTGTTACTGCTAATTGAGATGATGATTGGTAAATGATCGCTACCATGTAAATCAGGAAATACTTTCCAGGTGCAATCTAGTCGAACGTGCAGGAGGTCGTGGGATCCGTGTCATGCTACCCATATTTAGTACCGTCATGCTAAAAATGTCGCAAATATTATATATTAGAGATGATCTGCTATCATTGTAACTCCACATCATTCCGTGCGAATTGAAATCTCCTAAAATCAAACGTGGAGCAGGAAGGGCTTCGACAATTTCATTAAGCTGTCGTTGTCCAACTTGAGCTCTTGGAGGAATATATACCGAAGCAATGCAAATGTCCTTTCTTTTAATGTTTATTTGACAAGCAACAACTTCTATACTAGAAGTCGAAGGAATGTTTTATCTATAAAAGGAATAACATTTCTTAATTCCTAAAAGCACTCCACCATACGAAGAGTCTCTATCGAGACGTATAATGTTAAAGTCATTAAAATTTAAGGCTATGTTTGATGTAAGCCATGTTTCGCACAAAGCAAATACATCACATTTTTGACTATGCAACAAAACTTCAAATGAATCAAGTTTTGGCATGATGCTTCGACAATTCCACTGCAGGACAGTGATTGAATCATTTGCGGCGGATGATAAATTATCCATCAAATGATACAAAACCTGAAAGAGCTGGCCATTGAGCTGATAACTGTTTCAAAAAAGTTCTAGCTCTTGGTAGGAATGCTGTTATGATGGTCTTTAGAGGTTCAGAAATATTGAATGCAGCGAAAATCCATTCTACAATTTCCGAAAATTTCAGTAATCCTGTTGGTGAATGTGAAATGGAGCCCACTGGATTATTGTCTTTTCTTGAGCTAGTTCCTGGATTGGTTTGTGAATTTGACAAACCAGGAGGTACAGTTTTTGGTTTTAAATTTGGCTTTTTAGCTTTAACACGGGGATCTTTTTTTGAAGGTGTAATTTTAGGTGTCTTTTTTGGTATTTTATGGTTTGGTAATCTCCTCTTAACAGATCCTTGAGGAGTGACAAACGAGGTATCTTCACTATTTCCGTCAGAGTCAGATTCCTCTGGCTCCGCAAGATTTGAAAAACCGTTTTCGGTTTCCAAAGGGGAGACATGTATGACCGTTTTAAGCATTTCTGCATATGTGCGCTTAGACCGTGCTTTTAAAGAAAGCTTCATTTTGTCTTAACGCAGCCTCAATGCAGCGCACACTGAAAGATCATCATGAGGACTTTCCCCACAATAAACACATTTTTCAACATCTTTATCGCAAAGATTATCCTTATGAGGCCCTTGACATTTTATACATTTGGACTTATTACTACAGTAAGTAGCTGTATGTCCGAATTTTTTACAGTTCGTGCAATTCATAACATGCGGTACGAAAAGCCGAACAGGAAAACGAATTTTATCGATATAGACATGGCTAGGCAATGCAGATCCGGCAAATGTTACGCGAAACGAATCTGAGGGACGATAAGACTTTATTCCATCGACAATAGATGCTGAGTACAATTGTTTGCACTCGAGTATCTTAACTCCCTCAAGCACGGAATTTTTAAAACGGCCAACTCCATTTTTAAGTAAATCATCTGCTGTCAGACTTGCTTCAGTCACAACACCGTCAATTTCTACCTCCTTCGATGGAATGTAAACTCGATATTCAATAGCAAATAATTTACAGGTTACATTATCGTTTGCCTGGTTCAAGTCGTTAACAACAACTCGAATTTTATCTCTATTAACCTTACAGATTTCTTTAACTTCCGAGAAATGTGATGTCAAATCCTTTGTAATTTGCTTCAAGTTTTAAATCTTTTCTTTTTTTCGAAGATAGACTATCCATGGCCCAGTGGTACCCTGTGGATAATGTTTAGCCCTCGGAGCATTTAAACTCTTACTAGTATCCGGAATCGGATTCGGATGATCTTCCATGAGATCATCCATCACATTAAATTTTTTTGCAAATTAATAATACCAAAATAAAAACTTATGTTTAGTAAAATTTCAGATATAAGAAATGAAAAATAAATTATTTTTTTTTTTTTTTAAATAATTATTTATTGGAATATGAGTTAAAATTAAATTATTAAGATTTAAATTGGGTGTTCAGCCACAAGTGGTGACTTTTCAGCCCTGTTATATATATGATTTGGTTATTACCATGAAGACATCATTTGCTTCCGCAATTCTGAGATTTTTGTGTGGGGAAAATTCTAAACCTACTTGTATTGTGTAATGGGGAAAAGGAACTTATATATTAACTTACTAACTAATACAGAGAGCGAATCGATTCAATTGAAGATTGCATCGATTTTTGTCGGAAATTGCTTATAATATTATGTGACATTACATCTAATGGTTCTATATTTGTGAGTCTGTGTAACTCATTTGTACTAAACCAGGGAGGACGCTTCAAAATCATTTTCAGAATTTTATTCTGAATCCTTTGAAGCGTTTTCTTCCTGGTGGAACAACAGCTTGACCAAATTGGAACCGCATAAAGCATGGCTGGTCTGAAAATTTGTTTATAAATTAACAACTTGTTTTTTAGACAGAGCTTAGAATTTCTGTTTATAAGAGGATATAAACATTTAATATATTTATTACACTTTGCCTGGATTCCTTCAATGTGATCCTTGAAAGTGAGTTTTTTGTCATACGTTAAACCTAAGTATTTAGCTTGATCAGACCATGTCAATTCCAAGCCATTCAATTTGAGAATGTGATTATTGTTTGGTTTAAGAAATGAAGCTCTTGGCTTGTGTGGAAAGATAATTAATTGCGTTTTTGCTGCAATTGGTTTAATTTTCCATTTTGACAGATAATCACTGAAAATATTTAAACTTCTTTGTAGGCGACTGCAGATCACTCTTAGATTTCTACCTGTGGCTAACAGACTTGTGTCGTCACAGAATAGCGATTTCTGACAACCAACGGGTAGATTTGGAAGATCAGAAGTGAAAATATTATACAAGATTGGAGCTACACTCGAACCCTGCGGAACACCGGCTCGTACGGGTAGCAATTCAGATTTACAATTCTGATAGCTAACCTGAAGAGTACGATCAGTTAAATAATTTTGAATCATTTTGATCAAATAAATAGGAAACTGGAAATCAGACATTTTTGCTATTAAACCTTTGTGCCAAACACTGTCGAATGCTTTTTCTATGTCTAGAAGAGCAACTCCAGTGGATAACCCAGAAGATTTATTCGATTTTATCATGTTCGTTACTCTGACAAGTTGATGAGTAGTTGAATGTTCATGACGAAATCCAAACTGCTCTGGTAAAAAAATTGAATTTTCATTTATATGAGTCATCATTCTCAACAAGATATTTTTTTCAAAAAGTTTACTGATAGAAGAAAGTAAGCTAATTGGGCGATAACTTGATGTTTCTGCTGGGTTTTTATCAGGTTTTAGGATAGGAATTACTTTAGGGTTTTTCCATCTTTTTGGGAAGTAAGCTAATGAAAAACACTTGTTAAAAATTTTAACCAGAAGTCTCAAGGCAACATCGGGAAGATTTTTAATAAGAATATTAAAAATTCCATCATTACCAGGAGCCTTCATGTTTTTGAGTTTCCTAATAATTGATTTAATTTCATCAAAATTCGTCTCAATAATGTCATCGTGTGATAACACTTGGGTTGAAATATGATCATATTTCAGTGAGACTTCATTTTCAATAGGACTCACAACGTTTAAATTAAAATTGTGGACACTCTCGAACTGCTGAGCTAGTTTTTGAGCTTTTTCACCATTTGTAAGAAGTATTTGATTTCCTTCCTTGAGAGCAGGAATTGGTTTCTGAGGTTTCTTAAGAACCTTAGAAAGTTTCCAGAAAGGTTTAGAATATGGTTTAATTTGTTCAACTTCTTTAGCGAAATTTTCATTTCGCAAAAGAGTAAATCTATGTTTAATTTCTTTTTGTAAATCCTTAACTATGTTTTTCATAGCAGGATCACGAGAACGTTGATATTGTCGTCGACGAACATTCTTCAACCGAATGAGCAGTTGAAGATTGTCATCGATGATAGGAGAATTTAATTTAGTTTGAGCTTTGGGAACTGAAAGATTTCTAGCTTCGATAATATAATGATTCAAATTATCAATTGCTGTGTCGATGTCCGCAGAATTTTCTAAAATAGTTTCATGATCCACATGATTTTCAATGTGAGATCTGTAATCCAACCAATTAGCTCTATGATAGTTGAAAATAGAACTAATTGGATTAATTATAGCTTCGTTGGAAAGTCTGAATGTTACTGGAAGATGATCTGAGTCAAAGTCAGCATGTGTAATTGGTTCAATACAAATGTGACTTTGATCTGTTAGAACCAGATCAATTGTAGACGGGTTTTTCACGGAAGAGAAACAAGTAGGATTACTGGGATGAAGAACTGTGAAGTAACCAGCTGAGAGTTGATTATGAAGTATTTTACCATTACTGTTATTTTGCCTACAATTCCACTGGACATGCTTAGCATTTAAGTCCCCTATTACGAAAAATTTCGATCGATATCTTGTAAGTTTTTGCAAATCGCCTTTAAAGAAATTTAATTGTTCGCCGGTGCATTGGAATGGCAAATATGCTCCAGCGATGAAATAAATTCCATGAATGGTTTCAACTTCGATTCCCAAGCTTTCAATAACTTTAGTATTGAAAGAAGGTAAAATTCGATGTTTAATTTGCCGTTGGACAAAAATAGCAACTCCACCACCCATTCCAGTAAACCTGTCAAATCGATGAACCACATAATGTGGATTACTTTTCAATTTTACATTTGGTTTAAGAAAAGTTCCTGTCACAATGGCAATATGAATTTTGTGAACTTTGAGAAAATTATAAAATTCATCTTCACTCGATTTCAAAGATCGAGCATTCCAATTTAAAATATTCAAATAATTA
Organism: Malaya genurostris; assembly: GCF_030247185.1. Lineage (NCBI taxonomy): Eukaryota > Metazoa > Arthropoda > Insecta > Diptera > Culicidae > Malaya > Malaya genurostris. The sequence continues at coordinate 141,550,035 of NC_080571.1, forward strand.
TTTAACATCACTGTTAAATTTTAAATTCATTATAATATTATTTGCAAATTTCCATCCAATTTGAAATGCTTCAAAAAGTGATGAAGTCGAATTCATTTGGATGATCATTTGAAAAAGTTGATCTTGTAGGTAGATCATTTTATTTTCAGTTATATCGCCTAAATCGACTTCATTTAAAGAAGCGAATGGCATTGAAGGAATATTTGTAGGTAGACTGCCATTAGAAGAAGATGATTTGGCCGGTCTACCTATTAATAAATTGTTTTCGTTAGAAGAAGAACTGCAAGGCGGTCCTGTGTTTTGATTATTTACATTCGAAGAAATAGGTGATAGATTTCTACCTAATATACCAGCATAACTGACATTAGAAGAAGATGATGACGAGGTCGATCTACCTGTCAATAAATTGTTTTCGTTAGAAGACGAATTGGCAGGCGTACCTGTTTTTTGTTTCGAAGAAATCAGTGCCTTGGAAGAATTAGGCGTGGCATTTCTAACGGTTTTTTGATTTTCAGGTATGCTCTGAAAATTTAAGGTCGTGGATTTGACTTGTTGTCGAAGCGAACGAGCGTTTAAAATTTTTTCCCTGACAGGACATTTCAAATAATTGGATTTATGATTTCCATTGCAATTTGAACATGAAAATTTATCAGTGGTTTCATTCATTGGACAAACGTCTTTCGAATGCGATTTACCACAATTCAAACACCGTATATCCATATGACAATTTTTGGTTCCATGACCGAAGCCTTGGCAACGACGACATTGCGTTAAGTTTGCAATACGATTATGCCGTTTATAATGTTCCCAATGAATTTTAATGTGGGAAATGAAACGTACTTTTTTAAAGTTTTCAAATTGTTTACATCACTTCGATTGAAGTGTATTAGGTAAAGTTCATGGGAAATTCCAGAGCGTGGTTTAGAAGTACCATTCGCTCTTTTTTTCATGAGTATTACTTGGGAAGGGGCAAAACCAAGCAATTCTTTTAGTTCATTTTTAATTTCATCAATACTTTGATCATTTGATAATCCTTTCAAGACAGCCTTGAAGGGTCTGTCTGATTTTATATCATATGAATAAAATTTATGAGGTTTCTCGGACAAATATCGAATAAGACGTTCGTAATCTTCCAATCCATCCACCAAGACTCGACATTCTCCTCTTCGTCCGATTTGAAATGAGACTTTTACTTCCGGGAGAAAAGTAGAAAGCTCAGTACGGAATGCTTTGAAGTCGGAAATCATCACCGTCACTGGTGGCATAGATTGATGTTTCTTCCCAGAACGACAAGCGTCCATTTTGGGAATTTTTGAAGAATTTTCTTCTATGTCGCTACAATCGGATTCAGGAAGAATCTCGTAAATATTGTTAGACGGCATAGGATCAGCGGAAGGGAAATCCGTCCGTTGTCTTTTATTTTTACATTCAGATTCTATAAGATCGTGAATGTTATTAGAAAAATGTTGAATAACGGATTGTGATTTATTCCGTATTGAATTATTTTTAGCCTTAGGCTTGTTGCCTTTCCGGTTGGACGCAGGCATTTTTGAAATTAATGAAATTTTAAATTAAATTAACTAGGCTAAATTAGTCTTCGATTAGACTCCTAGCTAGCCTTAAAAAAGGCTGATTAATTTCTTAGTCACTCTAATATCACTCTTTGTATCACTTAGTCACTCTAATATCACTCTTTGTATCACTTAGTCACTTAGTTAGTGATTCAGGTAGCCTTGAAAAAGACTGAAGCCTTGAATCAATGAAACTCTAGGTAGCCAGAAAAAAATTCCAGGAGCCAAGAGCTATACGCGTGCGGTGCGAACGACTGTTCAAAACCGACTGAATAAATTAAATTAAATCTACCTTGTAGCTGATGTCTCCGTTCCTTTATCGTGAAGAACGACGTGAAGCTCTTCCAACGATTTCCAATTGGCAGTCTTCTGCTGTTTCCAATTGGCAGCCTTCTGTCGTTTACTGCTATCTCAGTTGCTCTGCCGTCGTTGTGAACACCACTGCACCTGCTGTGCTGCCTGTACCTGACCCCAGGTACAGTGCTTTTGCTCTTGGTGGCGATCAAATGCGATGCTTGCAGTGTAGCACCTCGCGATATATGCCGTCTCTTTTGATCCTACGCAGCGTACAATTTCTGGTACCTGGTAGATCAGCACTGGGTTGCTTTAGCACCTCTGTGCCTTTGCACCCCTTCGTCTTCGCACCTTTATGCGATGGCACCTCTGTGACTCGTCACTTCTATGCTCTCGCACCTCTGTGTCTCTACACCTCTGTGCGTATGAACGGGATGGCCTTCGTTGCTAGCTTTCCAGTCGGGAAACGCCCCGAATATTGCGTTTGCTATGGGCAGTTTAACTACCTGAAGCTTAGAATTGTCTCGGTAGCAGCCGTTAACTCACGAGCCAGTACAATCGAAACACAACCTCTTCGCTTGAATGGTTTTTACTGAATGTGGCAGATTTTTTATCGAGACTGCCCGAGCAGGCCGATTGTTTACACCCTATATCAGTAGTCACTAAACAGCAAAAGCGTCAACAGTAGCAAGCAGAAGAAAATAAACTTGCAAAACGGAAAGACACGGAAAGTAAAACAAACACCGCAAAAAAACCGAATATTCGAATCAGGACGGTTTATGCTATTTAAAAACACACAAAAGTCAGAGTGGAATCCGCACTTGGACAGATTAGAAAACATAGACTTTGGATGTGACGAAAAACAAGATTTTGAAGAACTTTCGTATTTCGAAGAATATGGAATAAGTATGAATAATAATGATATCAAACTTTATCGATTGGAATTTTCAAAACATAAAGCTAGTGAAAGTAAATTTGACGGTACTTTCATAGTAGTAAACAATAGATCAGCGTATAAAGAATTAGCCGAACTGGTAAACCTACCACACGGGTTGAACGACAATCTGAATGGAAGAGTATTTTCAATCCCAGAACGTAAAATGTGGGGATTGGTTCTAAACGGCTCGAGTAAATCAATAACTGACACAAGAGTTCCATTGGACTTATAAGCGAAAAGAGATTGAAAATTATGTTAAACAATGTAACTCGTGCCAGAAAAATAAAATCGGTCGATCGAACAAAATTCCAATGAAAATTACTACGACATCGTCCGACCCATTCGAGAAATTGTATATGGACATAAAAGTAATACCTGAGTCAGAATAGGGTAACAGATATGGGTTTGTTATGCAAGACGATCTGACTAGATATTTAATTGTAGCACCGATGGAAAATTAAGAGAAACATGGTCGCACAAACTTTCGTAAATAATTATAACACATGGATCAATAAGTCCCGAGACTAAAGCAGAGATGGCGCTCGTAGTAAACCAGTAACCACGTCTTTCTAGAGTACTAACCTTTGCTTGAAGCGGGTCAAAATTTTAAGTCGATCCGACCAGAAACAGCTGAGTTATCGAGGTTGGAGTAAAGTCGTTTTGTAGTTTGTTTAAAAAATGGAAAAAGCCGAGTTTCGTGTTTTGATAAAACATTTTTTGAATGGGTAAAAACACCGTGCAAGCGAAACAATGGATTGAAAAATGTTATCCGGACTCTTGTCCATCAAAAGCAACGATTTGTCGGTGGTTCGCCGAGTTTAAATGTGGTCGTACCGACACACATGACGCGGAACGCTCGGGTGGACCTGTGGAAGCCGTTACACCGGAAAATGTGAGTGAAGTGACAAAAATTATAATGAAAGATCGAAAAGTGAAGCTCCGAGAGATTGCTGAGATAACACAGATATCATATGGAAGTGTATTTACTATCCTTCATGAAAAATTGAGCATGAAACCGGTTTTTTCAAGTGGGTGCCACGATTGCTTTCGATGGAACAAAATGCACCCTGCCACAATTCGATGAAAACAATGGCGAAATTGAAATAATTGGGCTTTGATCTGCTTCCCCACCCCCATACTCGAAAGATTTAGCCCCCAGTGACTACTGGCTCTTTGCTGATCATAAAAAATGCTCCAGGGAAAATGATTTGGCTCAAATGAGGAGGTCATCGCTGAAACTGAAGTTTATTTTGAAGCGAAAGATAAATTTTTCTATAAACATGGTATTGAAAAAATAATAAAACGTTGGAACCATTGTATCACCCTAAAAGGTGATTATGTTGATGAATAAACAAATATTTTGAAAAAAAAATGGTTATTCATTGTTAGTCTCGGGACTTATTGATCCATGTGTTATATGTAAATATGGGACACATGCCGAATTAGTAACCGATAATGGAACCAACCTTGTTAGCTCTCTTATGAAAAATAATTGTAAAATTTTAAAAATTAAAAAGATTACTACAAATATATATCATCCACAAGCAAACCTGGTGGACCGATCGAATAGGGAATTGAAAACCTATCTACGACAATACGTAGGTAACGAACCGAAAACATGGGACCAATTACTTCCATTCTTCAGTTTCGAATATAATACAGCAGTAAATTTCTCAACGGGTTCTACGCCGTTTGAATTATTATACGGAAGACGGGTGAACATTCCAAACTCCGTTTACAAATACGATAATGATGGTCTCTACTATGAGGACTACGCCAATTAAATGCGATCGACATTTAAACGACTTCATCATCAAGCTCGGGAGAATCTAATAGCGTCTAAACAAGCGCAATGAATTGTATTATAAAAATTTCAACGAATGGCAACCAATTTGGGAGACTTAGTGCTAGAGTAAAAGTCAATCCCACAGGCGCAGGACAAAAATTAAAATCACTTTGGAGAGGATCGTATGAAGTAGTCGCTCTTCCTAGTGAGCAAACAACAATTCCCATAAACAATGGGAATAAATTTTATCCCAAAATATCAAGATAATTAAGAAATTTTTAAAGAAACATTAGAAAAGTAATAAAAAGGTTCAAAATGTATACAAAGTAATATATGAAAATAAACATATTGTATTAAGAATTCAACGAACACTGAACACCCAAGTGTAGGAAAAACACTGAATAAGATAAAAATATGGAAGATATACCAAGAAGACATAAATAACAGTGAAATAAATACAAGAAATAGAAAGTCAAAATTAATTACATCTAACACGAGAAAAGATAAATGCGAACAGAAAGATATAACGACTATTAAAAGAGCAATACACATACGTTTTACTATGTCATGGTATAAAAAAAAGTACGAAAGTCAATAAGGAATGAATTTATACTTATGCCATGAAACGAACACAATGAAAACAAATGGACATCAAACGGAGAAAGAAAATATAAGGTGGAATTTATGATTATTAGCAGAAAATCGGGAACATGATAAAGAAACATCAGACGGAAAATAGTACAATAGGATACATTGTCAGAAAAGATACATAATGGGGGAAAACATATGAAGGAGAAAAGGGGAATATACTTGAAAAAAACATATAGTTGAAGTAATACAAAGTGAAAAAAAAATATGGGGAAATATGGGATTCTAATGATAATAGCGTCCCGGCTTGGCGGTTCAATGCATAGGTCGCTGGTTTCACAATCCAGTTATCGCATGTTCGAGCCCCGACCTGGAAGGATTTTTAATGTAAGTAGGATCGTAGTACTAGCCATGCAATGATTCTGTACTCTAATAATCGGCTGCGAAGTCTGTTGAAAACAGAAAGGCCAAATTCCACAAAGAAATGTAATGCCAAGAAAATAAAAATAATAATAATGATAATAGATGAGTCAACCAATCAAGAAAATTCATTCATTGGGAATCATGTCATATACAGCAATACCGTGCTGGTCAGAAGGATAATGCCTTTCTCTTCTTTCATAACAGTCTCATGAAAATATATTTCATACCTTCATTGAATAATTTAGGACACTAATTGATTCAGATTGATTCAAATAGTTCACAGAAGCATGCTTCAGTGTTTATGTCACACAGTCAGCATCATTTTTCCAAACTAGTGCTTGACATTTGCGTTGCCTATTTGTATGAGAACAGTGATGCTAATCTAGAAACCATTCTTAATCCACCTAGTGGTGTGATAATGCATTTCTCTTCATTCATAACAGTCTCATGAAAATATATTTCATATTTTTATTAAATAATTTCGGATACTAATTTTGACACCAATTGATTCAGATTGATTCGAGTAGTTCACAAAAGCATGCTTCAGTTTTTATGTCACGCAGTCACCATCTTTTTTTTCAAACTAGTGCTTGACATTTGCGTTGCTTATTTATATGAGAACAGTGATGCTAATCTAAAACAAAACCCTTCTTAACCCACCTAGTGGTGTGATAATGCCTTTCTCTACTTTCATAACAGTCTCATGAAACCATGTTCCATACTTTTATTAAATAATTTTGGATACTAATTTTGACACCAATTGATTCAGATTGATTAGAATAGTTCACAAAAGCATGCTTCAGTGTTTATGTCACACAGTCAGCATCATTTTTCCAAACAAGTGCTTGACATTTGCGTTGCCTATTTGTAATTAGTGATACTAATCTAAAAAAACCCTTCTTAATCAACCTAGTGGTGTGATAATGCCTTTCTCTTCTTTCATAACAGTCTCATGAATATATGTTTCATACATTTATTAAATAATTTTAGACGCCAATTGATTCAGATTGATTCGAGTAGTTCACAAAAGCATGCTTCAGTGTTTATGTCACACAGTCAGCATAATTTTTCCAAACTAGTGCTTGACATTTGCGTTGCCTATTTGTATGAGAACAGTGATGCTAATCTAAAAAAAACCCTTCTTAATCCACCTAGTGGTGTGATAATGCCTTTCTCTTCTTTCATAACAGTATCATGAAAATATGTTTCATACTTTTATTAAATAATTTTGGACACTAATTTTGACAACAATTGATGCAGATTGATTCGAATAGTTCACAAAAGCATGCTTCACAGTTTATGTCACACAGTCAGCATCTAAATAGCCTTCTTAGTCCACTTAGTGGAATTTTCATATATCTTGAAAAATCACCATAGGGGGGAGTACATGAAATTTTCGAAATCGAAAAAAAATTTTTGATGCCAAAAGGCTTAGAATTGCATGAAACGTCGAGATTTAGTGTTATCTCGGAAAAAAATTCTTTGAAAAAGTCGACTTTTTGGGATTTTTTCAAAAAAATTTTTTTTGAGGGGACACTAAATTTCGATGTTTCATGCAGTTTTAAAAGTTTCGGCATCAAAAAAAAATTCATGTACTCTCCCCTATGGTGCTTTTTCAAGATCGAAAATTGTCAAACCTTTACCACCGGGCAGCACCCCTTACGCATGTCCGATTTAGGTCAAATTTTGCATGAAGGCTTTTTTCGAGGTGCTTAAACTTTTGAGCACTAGAACTTAACGAAAATAGAGGTGATCCTAAAATTTTGGCACCCATATATATATAAGAGCGGTAAAAATCAATGTGTTTTGTCGGTTACGTCACTTATACCATCATATATCTGGAACCAAAAGTCACAACCATTTGATCTTCGAACTTGATCAATGGCCCGACAGTAGCTTTCAAACGAGCCCAAGTTTGTTAAAATCGGTTCAGTTATCTCTGAGAAAATTGAGCGCGTTCAAATACAACGCTTTTTGTCGGTTACGTCACTTATACAATCATATCTCCGGAACCAAAAGTCACAGCCATTTGATCTTCAAACTTGATCAATGGCCCGATAGTACCTTTCAAACGAGCCCAAGTTTGTTAAAATCGGTTCAGCCATCTCTGAGAAAATTGAGCGCGTTCAAATTCAACGCCTTTTGTCGGTTACGTCACTTATACAATCATATCTCCGAAACCAAAAGTCACAGCCATTTGATCTTCGAACTTGATCAATGGCCCGACAGTAGCTTTCAAACGAGCCCAAGTTTGTTAAAATCGGTTCAGCCATCTCTGAGAAAATTGAGCGCGTTCAAATATCTTCTAAAAGTGCACACACATACATACACACACACACACACACAGACATTTTCCGATCTCGTCGAACTGAGTCGAATGGTATATAACACTATGGGTCTCCGAGGCTCCGTTCGAAAGTCGGTTTTTCCAGCAATTCTAATACCTTTCTATAGAGAAAGGCAAAAAAGCCTTCTTAGTCCACTTAGTGGAAATTTCATATATCTTGAAAAATCACCATAGGGGGGAGTACATGAAATTTTCGAAATCGAAAAAAAAAATGTTGATGCCAACAGGCTTAGAATTGCATGAAACGTCGAGATTTAGTGTTTTGGCATCAAAAAATTTTTTCGATTTTGGAAATTTCATGTACTCCTGATATTGTGCTTTTTCAAGATCGAAAATTGTCAAACCTTTACCACCGGGCAGCACCCCTTAAGCATGTCCGATTAAGGTCAAATTTTGCATGAAGGCTTTTTTCGAGGTGCTTAAACTTTTGAGCACTAGAACTTAACGAAAATAGCGGTGATCCCAAAATTTTGGCACCCTTATATATATAAGAGCGGTAAAAATCAAAGTGTTTAATAGCAAAAAAAATACCACTTTACGGTACTGTCCTCAGCCTTTAAGCCTGACATCTTGGATAAAATATCAGCTTTGATCAATTTTTCACAAACGTTTGATGCAAAATTGATATATTCTATGAATATAGATTTTAATTCCCTAATAAAAAAGTTAGCAACACTGCTTCAATGTATTTGTATTAGATTGCGCTACACAAAATAAACAAAACTAAATATTTTCTGTTACAAAAGCAGTTTGCCGGAAAAATAAATTGTTTTACAACATTCCATATCCATTGCCTTTCGCGTGTTAAATTGAAGGTTGCATTTTTGCCTGATTACTAATAGAAGGTACGTAAATCTTTATGTCGCAATAATTTCTGCAAGAGGAAATCCATATAGGAATGTGTTTGTTGCTAATCAAATGTGTCAGTGGAGTATGCTGAAACTGAAATAATTTTTCTCGAGCAGTTTTAAGGAAAACGAAAGAGTTTTAGACTAAGATATTCACTTTTCTTGAATTACAATTTCAAGCAGTATGAACCGATTGGTTTATTTTACAACCATATGGAAAATTTATTGAGTGAAATCAGGAAAAGAAGCGCCGGAATTTGTTTTTACGCACACATTGTTGGCATTACTCATACGCTTGCAAAGAGTCTTGCTCCTTAATGATACAAATTAAAAGGAACTGAGAAAAAGTTACAATGCGTTTAGAAAAAAAGGAGAGAACATTACACAAGGGAGGTAAACATAATGGCATAGAATACGGAAATAATGTTATAAATAAAGAGAATTTCTATGGTGAAAAAAGATGGTTTATCATTAAATAAGTTAAAACTAACACTGAAAAGACACTAAAAGAATACTTCGTATAAAAAATAAATAGAATAGGGTTGAGATATGACACTAGTTACGAAGAACGGATGGACAAGAAAAGGATAAGACACAAGCGAACAGACTATCAAAACGACGCTGGCCAGCAAGTAATGTCTATCTAATGTATGCATTTATGCAATGATCTTAGTAGGAGTGATTAAGTGTGTGTGGATAAGAGGATCGCGACCGCGGAATGGAAAAAAAAGATGCAAACTATATGAATGAATTGAGGATTTCTTAAGTGCAAATTGCGCACTCAAAACAAGATGTCAATAAAATACAGACACGACAATACGGAAATGTAAAAATTTACGACAACACATTTAACAAGGCATTAGAATCTAAGTTACTTTACGGTTAATGTTATTATCGGAAAGGTATTAAAGTCCAGATTTATGTTCATTTTTAGAAAGGAAAAATAGGAACACACTCCGGAAAAACTAGCTCGGGTAGTCGGGGAGAGGAGCTGTGGCATGGATACTAGACAACCAACCAGTTTAGAAGCGATTCCAGTAAAAGAACGGAAGGACGACTTCAGAAGCTATGGAAGCGAGGATGGTAAGGCACCATTAAAATGAATACGGCATAAAAGCTAGTTGTAGGACAGTTTAGATAAGATGGCATATACATTATTGAAATTAATAACCTGCAACAAGCATTCGCATGCCGCAAATCCAATAACAATTTTCCTTCCACAGACAAAGACGAGTAATCGGCCTGCATCTACGGGTTAAAAAGTACGGGTGTGTAATGTCAGAGACATAACTGGATGTCGTGAATACGAATAAAACTGACACGATTTCTTTGCACTTTCGAATTCGAATTGATAGTTGATCGATTGTGTGAATTGCGAAACTTTCCCCCTTTTCACTACTAAACTTTTCAACGAGTTTTGACGTCGATTATCTTCTTTCGGATTTGCATATTTCATTGAAAGAAACCATTAAGATGCTGTACAGGATTCATTTCTGACTTTTAGAAGGACCAAATTGTGGAGTTCTCTACGATATTTAACACAGTTCGGAACATTTATCTCGAACGATTTTCGCACAGCGAAAAGTGCACGAACCAAATCAAATTATTTGGATTTTCACTAAACTGATGATTTCTACCTTCGAATTGCAAAGAAGTAATCTTAATAGTTCTTTAGATAACATTTAGAGCCATTAGAACGGCTGATTTTATATAATGTTGTCCACTTTTCGTTTTCTTAGTCTCCAGTGCAAACGACCAGTAGCTCTGCTGTCTAACGCAATCGTTTTTGTTTGAGTTGAAACTAGCTTTGCGTACAACCCGCGAGAAATCCGCTCGCAGTGCCAAATGATGCGAAACTGGTTTAATGCATCTTCTCGCCTTGACGACCGGAAGGCAAATGAGAACTACGACCTGAGCGTTTGAGGTTTTTAAACCACGCAGAAGGTGCGCTCTCCGATGCCGCTGTTTGGATGCGTCTTCTCGCCCCGACGTCTGCTTTCATCCATTGCACAAGAAGAAATGATCGATTTTCGACCACGGTTCCCCTTTTATAACGTTCAGTTGAAGATATGTGCCTGACTACCTCAAAATCATCGTCCTTGTGCGAAAAACCCAAGCGAAAGTAAAGAGTTTTCCGCGTTGTTTTAAAATTTTCAGCAAACTTAATTTTTGAGTTGTTTGTGGTTATCTCACACTGTTCAAAATATTATCCTAATTTCCTGATCATATTTTGGATGAAATAGTGAAAGAATTATGTTGCTGCCATTAATACAAGTCGAGATATTCACGATTAAGTTCTGCCCATTCTTCCATATGGCTAATTTTGAAAAGGCACCCCATAGTAAAGTATGTCGTATTCACGACAAAATATGTTGTCGCGCCCCATAGTAAAATAAGTCGTATTCAGGACAAAAGAACCAATTTGAAGAATTCTAGAATTAGGAACTGGACCTGAGCTCAAGAACTAGATTCAGAAATTGGAACAGATTCACAATTCAGTTGGATTTTAGTAGACTACAATTTCGGAACCGAAATCAGTTCCGGAATCCTTTTCCAGAATCCGTTTCTGCACGCAGGCTCTGAATTCTAAACCCATATTCCGAAACTAAGTTCTGAAACTTGAAGAGGATTTCTCGTTTCATAGAGTACAGTAAAATGTCACATAATTCTTTGGGAGTATTATTATGATTCTAAAAAGAACCGTGCAGAAGAATTTTGGAATAAGGAACTGGACCTGAGTTCAAGAACTAAATTCAGAACTAAGAGCAGACTCAGAGTTCAGTTGCAATTCTAGAACTACAATTTCGAAACTGAAATCAGTTCCGGAATATAGTTCCAGAATCCAGTTTCAGAATGCGAGTGAGAGTTGCTAACTGAGCGTTTGAGGTTTTAACCACGCCGAAGGTGCCCTCTTCGTCGCTGTTGGTTGATGATATCGCTCCCTCGACGACCGGAAAGAAAATGATATCATTCTCACGACGTCTGCTTCCATCCAACACATAAGAAGAAATGATCGATTTTCGACCACGGTTCCCCTTTTATACGCATTCAGATGAAGATATGTGCCTGACTACCACAAAATCGTCGTCCTTGCGCGAAAAAGCCAAGCAAAAGAAAAGAGTTTTCCGCGTTGTTTTCAAAGTTTTAAAAAACCTCATTTTTGAGTTGTTTGTGGTTATCTCACACTGTTCAAAATATTATCCTAAATTCCTGATCATATTTTTGATAAAATGGTGAAAGAATTATGTTGCTGCCGTTAATACTTGTCGAGATATTCACGATTAAGTTCTGCCCATTCTTCCATATGGCTAATTTTGAAAAGGCACCCCATAGTAAAGTAAGTCGTATTCACGACAAAAGTTTCAAGGTACCTCCACGAAAACAATATACATAAACATGAAGGCTTCTCTGTTCAAGGAAATTCAGTTGAGATAACATATAGACAAATAAATATATCGACAGATACATTTAAATGCATTAAAGTTAAAAATATAGATTCAACTAATAGAAAGAACAAGTATGACAACGAAAAGAAAAAATGCGATGCACAAAGATATGACAATGAAAAAAAGGTGGGTGGGTAAAGCCAGAGACATAACTGGATGTCGTGAATACGAAAAAAACTGGCACGCTCTCATCACTTTTCCGAATATCAGTTAGTTGATTGATTGTATGAATTGTGCAATCTTTCCCCTTTTCACTAATAGAGTTTGAAGCGATGCACCTACATTAAAGTACGGATTAGTTACATTAAACAGCTACTATTCGACAACTATATATTCCAAACTAGAAACAATTTCTTTTTAATTTGCTAATGTAGGAGGCTAGGTACGACAATTTTGTAGTTTATTTTTATTGATGCTATGAAGTTCAAAGATATCTGATTCTTCTCGAAATTTCAGTACGAGACAATTGCAATGACCTGGTCTGAAATGTATCGACGATGCATGATCTTCGGTATGCAAGAGTCATTGTAATAATAATAATGATAGTAATAATAATGATGATGATGATGATGATGATGATGATGATAATAATAATAATAATAATAATAATAATAATAAAAATAACAATAATAATAATAATAATAATAATAATAATAATAATAATAATAATAATAATAATAATAATATAATAGATTAATCTGTACCTATATGTATGTATAAATAAAATACTGATTAATCTGTATATATGGTAACCCTGTTTCGTATGGCATATTTTCACACGACCCCATACTAGTATAAAGATGTGTTCAACATCATCACTTCCACTTCCGCATTGCCGTTCGTGATTGAATGTTTTAGTGACGGTGCAAATTATTTTAACTTCCATCTTGATGAATCTTTTGGTAGGAAATATTGAAAGTTCAATTAACTTATCTGTGGCACTTAAAAGGGCCTTGAATTGTCACAATCAACAAGATCTGCATTTAGATCTGAGATGGTTCTCGTGTGCGTCTTGTTTCGGTAACAGTTGTTCAGAATATGGTGGGAAAGCGACAAAATTCAACTAGTTCTTTATAATAATCTTTACAACTGAAAAGTGCTTTTAATGGGTCTTGCTGGACTTTTTGGCTGCCTTTCTACCGGCTGCTTTAACTTTATCACATCACATATCATTTTATACCTGCTGCTGGCAGCGGAGTACGGACAGCCCCTTTGCCAAAATTCCTGTGCCTGTTCGCAGAACGGGAAACAGTGAGACGACAGGTCCTCGATGTTACTTTCGAGTGTGTCTTGTTTCGGGAACAGTTGCTGAGCAAATGGTAGGAAAAATGAACCACTCAACTTTTATATGGATGCTCTTGTATAGAAGCAGACATCTCGCGTTCTGATTGGCTGGTGCAGTCATGGGTTAAATCAAACAGGTTTTTCAATAGTGTACTATTGAAAATCTTCAATGTTGTTGCAATACACGTTCAAGTTGAAAATTTTCGATTCTATTGGTAGTTTGATTATATAAATCCTTCCATAAATCACTGAGCTATGAGCTTTCAAAAAACGAGAAAGGCAAATGCGCCTTATGAATTATCCTCTTTGATACTCGTTTATACCAAACATTTCAGAAAAGTTTATTTTTGAATTATTTGAGACTATGTCACAAAACTGAAAATTTTATTCTAAAATTGTGATCATATTTCCGATGGCATGTCGCAAGAATTATGTTGATTCATTGGATACAACAAGAGATATTCACGATCAAAAACTTATCACTCTCTCAGTGTTTTCGTGCAAAGGAAACGAAAACGAGATTCAGAACTTGTGTTCAGGGACCTTGATTTCTTTCGAGCGTACAAGCTCTCAGCTGGGAAATAACGTCTTCAAAACCGCAGGCTAGTTGCTCTTGCGTAATGAGAGCCTATGCTTCTGTGGTGGAATAGTTTTTAACCAGCTGAAAGCAGTATTTTTAGCACTAAGCACAACCTTAAATCTCGGAAAAAGGCTAGTTGTCTCTTCTGTGCGGAGACCTATGCTTCTAAATCGGAGGATTACCGATTGTGTTAGCGAAAAGACTTTTGACAAGGAGATGAGAAATTTCGGCCTCAAACATCTATTCGATTTGACTTTCCGAAAACTTCTGATTTTATTTACAAATTTTATATTTTATACTAATTCCTAATCTAGAAAATCTGTACCTCTCGCAGAGATCCTTCTAAAAAATGCTGCACGCGCATGCGCGTTATTTCAAGTATTCTTGCGCGTGCGTCGCTATCGACCAGCACGTGCTTGCGCTACTATCTCTTTTTCTTCCACGTGCCCAGCTGATCACTGATCACTGAGCCGCTTCGCACATGCGCAGCTGATGGCTTGCAATGTCTAACTCACTTGCAGCGCGGCAGCTATTAATCTGTTGGATCGTTGCGCCGTAACATCCCGGCCTCCGTAAATTGATATAATTTACAAAAATATTGAAAACAAGCAACGATCTTCCTATTGCTGAAAATGTTACATAATAATAATTCACACATAATTTTCAATTTATAATTCATAACTTCACTCATAATAATCAATAAAAACTATTGCAATGTTCACACTGTTGAAATATTAGGATAAAGTTGTCCTCTATAAAGTGCTGGTGACGGTGATCTATCATCTGATGATTCCCTGTCGTTTGGTGCTGTAGCTGTAGTTTTGGCCGCTCGTAGGTTTGTAATCGTATTCCGATGTGTTAAGAATGATGTCAGGGAGTCCCAAAAGGCAGCTAGTAATTGCCATCCAAGACCATAAATATCATACAAAATTCTTCCATGTATTACCGAGTCTACGATAAATTTGATGGCTCGTCCGATTGCATACAATCCAATGATAGTTGACGTAAAATTTCCTATCCAGTTTGACCATGATTTTATTTTGCTCCAGTATCGATTAATCGCGTTGTCAATTATCTTCTCTGATATCCAAGCGTCGAAATGAAATCCTTGTCTGTTAGGTATTTGCCCTGACAGAATTTTGTGAAGAACGTTTGATGCTATACGGCGATCACCTTGATTATATATTAAATTTCGCATTTTCCGAAGACTGTCGGTATCATAGACTCCGCTTTCCATCAAATTTGGTGAGGGTGTGTATTTCCATTTTGTTACTATATCCGTCGTTAACGTTTGAGGTGCAATAGTTTCCCTCATTTTTCCATCTATTGTGTACCACCGGCCTCCAAATTGGAATTTAGCCGGCATAAGCGGAGTGAATTCGATTTCAGTTCCTCTCAGCTGCAATGTTCTTGTTACAGGAGTTAAAAACATTGTTTCATTACCATATTTTACAGGTAATTCTTGATAACACCGCTCTGTTGCAAATGGCTTTACGTATACAGCCTTACATTCCAAAACGTGTAGAACTTCTCCAGTTACGACAGCAGAAAATCCTGATCTCTTCATTATACTTGTAACGAATTCCATTGGGTTTAAACGTGCAAGTGTCAACTTTGTCTCAAGTAGAGCTTTATCTATTTTACACATCTCTGTCATTACTGCATTATAAACTTCGTCCAGTCTTTGGCCGATATAGTTCTCAACCATGGTTATCTTTGAGTTGAAATAAGTGAATATGTCGTGGTTCTTAGCACTATCAGGCTTTCGATGAAATGGTGATTTAAATTCTGCCGCTTCCAAAATAAATATTCTTGGATGGTCGGTTCTGTATCCATTATAACCGCAGATTTTCGATGTGCCTTTGGTTCTTATTGAAAATAGATGTGTATCTGATATAGATGTGTATACTGCTTGCTGAATTTGTTGGGTTTGGCTTCCATCCAAGTTGATGGTTTTGTTTACAAATCCTTCGTATAATACGAACTCTGAATCTTCACATCGTTGATTGAGGCTAATATCCCAAGTTGTGTAACCATCCTCTGAATCTAAACATTTTCCGTGTGAATACGGACAGATTACTCCATGTCGTAATATGACTTGATCATTTTCATTGTCAACTGCAGCGAGATAGTTGTATAATAAAATCTCGTATTCATAGTAAACTAATGCGCTGGTCCATGTATACTCAGGAGTTCTATAGACGTCTCCATTGCAATTACTTCCGGAAACATGGCCCACTATCAATGTTTCCCCTCTGGTTGTGCTGTTTCTCCTAATTTCTCGAATTCTACTGTTATGGGTTAATGTTACCGCCCCTATCAGGTGAGTGTTCCTACATTCTTCTGCTGTAAATTCCTTCACGATGTATGAATAGCCTCTTTCGTAATCTGATGTGTGAGAATGCATCCCACAGTGTCTTATAGATCAGTCGGTGTTGAACAGTCGTTCGCACCGCACGCGTATAGCTCTTGGCTCCTGGAATTTTTTTCTGGCTACTCAGAGTTTCATTGATTCAAGGCTTCAGTCTTTTTCAAGGCTACCTGAATCACTAACTAAGTGACTAAGTGATACAAAGAGTGATATTAGAGTGACTAAGTGATACAAAGAGTGATATTAGAGTGACTAAGAAATTAATCAGCCTTTTTTAAGGCTAGCTAGGAGTCTAATCGAAGACTAATTTAAAATTTCATTAATTTCAAAAATGCCTGCGTCCAACCGGAAAGGCAACAAGCCTAAGGCTAAAAATAATTCAATACGGAATAAATCACAATCCGTTATTCAACATTTTTCTAATAACATTCACGATCTTATAGAATCTGAATGTAAAAATAAAAGACAACGGACGGATTTCCCTTCCGTTGATCCTATGCCGTCTAATAATATTTACGAGATTCTTCCTGAATCCGATTGTAGCGACATAGAAGAAAATTCTTCAAAAATTCCCAAAATGGACGCTTGTCGTTCTGGGAAGAAACATCAATCTATGCCACCAGTGACGGTGATGATTTCCGACTTCAAAGCATTCCGTACTGAGCTTTCTACTTTTCTCCCGGAAGTAAAAGTCTCATTTCAAATCGGACGAAGAGGAGAATGTCGAGTCTTGGTGGATGGATTGGAAGATTACGAACGTCTTATTCGATATTTGTCCGAAAAACCTCATAAATTTTATTCATATGATATAAAATCAGACAGACCCTTCAAGGCTGTCTTGAAAGGATTATCAAATGATCAAAGTATTGATGAAATTAAAAATGAACTAAAAGAATTGCTTGGTTTTGCCCCTTCCCAAGTAATACTTATGAAAAAAAGAGCGAATGGTACTTCTAAACCACGCTCTGGAATTTCCCATGAACTTTACCTAATACACTTCAATCGAAGTGATGTAAACAATTTGAAAACTTTAGAAAAAGTACGTTTCATTTCCCACATTAAAATTCATTGGGAACATTATAAACGGCATAATCGTATTGCAAACTTAACGCAATGTCGTCGTTGCCAAGGCTTCGGTCATGGAACCAAAAATTGTCATATGGATATACGGTGTTTGAATTGTGGTAAATCGCATTCGAAAGACGTTTGTCCAATGAATGAAACCACTGATAAATTTTCATGTTCAAATTGCAATGGAAATCATAAATCCAATTATTTGAAATGTCCTGTCAGGGAAAAAATTTTAAACGCTCGTTCGCTTAGACAACAAGTCAAATCAACGACCTTAAATTTACAGAACATACCTGAAAATTCTTCTAAGGCACCTGCCAATTCGTCTTCTAACGAAAACAATTTATTGACAGGTAGATCGACCTCGTCATCATCTTCTTCTAATGTCAGTTATGCTGGTATATTAGGTAGAAATCTATCTCCTATTTCTTCTAATGTAAATAATCAAAACACAGGACCGCCTTGCAGTTCTTCTTCTAACGAAAACAATTTATTAATAGGTAGACCGGCCAAATCATCTTCTTCTAATGGCAGTCTACCTACAAATATTCCTTCAATGCCATTCGCTTCTTTAAATGAAGTCGATTTAGGCGATATAACTGAAAATAAAATGATCTACCTACAAGATCAACTTTTTCAAATGATCATCCAAATGAATTCGACTTCATCACTTTTTGAAGCATTTCAAATCGGATGGAAATTTGCAAATAATATTATAATGAATTTAAAATTTAACAGTGATGTTAAATAATTATTTGAATATTTTAAATTGGAATTGCGGAAGCAAATGATGTCTTCATGGTAATAACCAAATCATATATATGTATAACAGGGCTGAGAAGTCACCACTTGTGGCTGAACACCCAATTTAAATCTTAATAATTTAATTTTAACTCATATTCCAATAAATAGTTATTTAAAAAAAATAAATAAAAAAAAAAAAAAAAAAAGTGCCTTATAGATCGTTTTATGATCACCTTGCATTGATAAACCATGACAAATCCTTTGGTACTGCGTTGAAGTACTTGAATCGGTACTTCAGTGATAGTTAAATTTTTGATTGACGGAAGACATGATGAAACGTCCATTAATGAGTAGCTTGTCATATTGACTTCCGGGTTTGCACAGTCGTAAGCTATCAATCCTTGCATTGTTTCCCCGAAAGCTGATGCCAGAAAATATAAAAACATTAACACGGTTGCGCACCAGAAAGGTGGTCTAACCAGGCTCTTTTTCTTAAGATGACCGTTTTTATGTTTCATAGCTTTGTCTCTCATACCCTTGACGGCATCTATATCAATTTTTGGCGTTTTCCCCACGATGCGAAATTAATTGCAGCCTTTTCCATTATCGACGGGTCTGATTCATCTATCAAGATCTTTCCTGGCTCCTGTATTGGTTCGATGGCGTGGGGATCAAATTGTCTTATCTTTTCAAATTTTCTTTTGTTGGTTTCAGGCAGTATTTCTTGGTGATAATTCATAATAACTGTGCTGGTTTCATTATTCTGTTCTTCTTCGTCTCTACGTACATCTAAAATAGCTACATTTACTGCTGGTCTTTTATATATTCCCTTTACGGTTTGTATCATAACTGAACGTACTTGACCGTCTGCTGCTACATGAGTTTCAATCACTCTGCCCTTCAGCCATTTCCCATGGGGAATGTTATCATCGGCGATTACTACGATGTCATTTACCTTAATCGGTACTATTTTCCCTGTCCATTTGTTCCTTTTTAACAGCGTTGGGATGTACTCCTTTTTCCACTTATTCCAAAAGTGTCGAGAGTAGTGTTGTACCATTTTCCATTGCTTTGTTGTCAACTCCTGTTGAGCTGGGTCAAATGGTGGAACGTATTCGCCTGCACGACCGATTAGGAAGTGGAAAGGTGTCAATACTTCATAATCTATTCCGTCGATGGCGATATCCGTAAGAGGTCTGGAATTAAGCATAAATTCAGCCTGTATTAAGGCAGAGCGTAAGGTTTCCACTTGAGGTCGTCGTTCGCCACATGTATTTAAAACTTCGTAGATGCAATTTTTAATTATTCGTATTAATCTTTTCCAAACACCTCCAAAGTGTGGCGCTGAAGGTGGATTGAATGACCACCCAATTTCCAATTTTGCAGCTTCCTTTTTATCCATTGTGATATTTCTTTCCTTCAATAAAGAATGCATTTCCTTCTCTGCTCCGACAAAATTTGTTCCATTATCGCTGTATAAGTGTTTAATTTTGCCGCGTTCATGTTGGAAGTTTCTTAGACATACTAAAAAAGCATCCGTATCTAGTTTCTCTGCTAACTCAATATGAGAGGCTCGAGTTGATAAACATGTGAAAATTACTCTCCACCTTTTCTCGATTGAACGTTTTACTGCTACTTCAAATGGTCCGAAGTAGTCTACTCCAGTGTGTGTGAAAGGATGTGCATAGATATCTAACCGCCCCTTTGGTAGGTTGGCCATCTGAGGTGGTGTCGGTTTTGCCCTTAGGTTTTTACATTTTTGGGAGTTGATTTTAATTCTCTTTAACATAGCTCTACCAAACTGTATAAAATATTTTTGGTGAATGGCTGCTACTACTGTATTATCTGCTTGATGCTGATATTTTTCGTGATACATTTTTATAATTAACCGGGTCACATGATGCTTTGGTGGTAGTACTATCGGGCGTCTAGTATAGATTGGGAGAAAGTTTGCATTGTTAAGTCGTCCGTTTGCTCTCATTACTCCATACTCGTCTAAATAGGGATTTAGACTTGTCAATTTGCTGGGCTTATTTAGAACTCCGTATCTTGAGAGTTCTTCCATTTCACTGGTAAATAAATCCCATTGCGCCTTTCGTATGATGGCGCTTTCTGCCCCTTGTCGATCTTTTAGCGAAACATTTCTCACAAATCCCTTTCTGTCTCTTGTCCAATCCGCAAATTTTTTAAGTATGCAGGTGTGGTAAAGAAGGGCTTCCCAATTAGAATATCGATTTTCTTGTATGAAGTCGAGTTCTGCATCTTCGTAATAATGAACAAGTACCGTGTTTTTAATTTCTTCCGTGGTACCATGTGGAAGGTTGGGTTTTGGCCATTGACCTTCAGGTTGCTTCAGAAATTCAGGGCCACTTATCCAAATTGAAATATTTGGACTAAGTTTTGTGCCTGCGTCCGCAGGGTTCATCTTTGTTGGAACGTGACGCCATTGGTCCATGGAGGTGATCCCTAAAATTTCTCCAACTCTGTTTGCCACAAATGTGTTATATTTTCTATGGTCAGAATTTATCCATGATAATACGACTTGAATCACACCACATTAAACTTTTGGTCGGCTTTATGCGCAATTCCTTGAGTATTGTTTCCATTAGTCTGGTACCCAACAACGCTGCTTGCAGCTCCAATTTTGGTATCGATAGTTTCCGTATTGGAGCAACTCGTGCCTTTCCAGCTATCAGCCTAACACATGTTGTTTGCCCGAAATCATCTATTCCTCGAATATAACTGGCCGCAGCATATGCGTCTTCTGATGCGTCAACAAATGTGTGTAATTCAATTTGCTTAGTTTGTTTGTTGATGATCCATCTAGGAATTTTCAATTTTTCAGCTCCCTCCATTAATTGCAACCACTGCTTCCATCTATCTTCGAGATGACGAGGTATTTCCTCGTCCCAATCAGTTAGTTCCTTGTGTAGCTCTTGCATGATAATTTTGCCATGGATCGTCAAATGTGATATTAGCCCCATTGGGTCGTAAATACTCATGATGAAAGATAATATTTCTCTCATCGTTGGTTTCCTCGTTGTGTTTGTTACCTCTGTTTTCCATTTATTGAAGTTTATCTTGTAGCTGAAGAAATCAAACAGAGTATTCCAATAAAGTCCAAGTATTTTTTCAATTTGGGAATCCTTGTCCTCCAACACCTTAATCCTTGCTTCTTGGATCCTGTCTTTTGGTAAGGATGTCAATAACGTCTTGTTATTTGAAACAAAGTTTCTAATGAAGAATCCGGCATTATTATGTATTTCCATAATATCCTTTACTGTCTTATTGGCCTCATCTACAGTGTAGAAGCTGTCTACGTAGTCGTCGACGTAATGTTGTTTCACTATAGCTTCAACTGCCTTTGGTTTTTCCTTTTTGAACAGCTCAGCATTGTGATTTTTAACTATTTGAGCGCACGCTGGCGAACAAGTGGTTCCGAGTATCATCACTTGCATAACTTACACATCAGGTTGTCGTTTTCCATCGAAATTCCGCCATAAGAAGCATTGTTTTCTTAGATCAACCTTATTTATACCCACTTGACTAAACATTTCCTTAATATCTCCAGCTACAGCGACTGGGCCCTCTCTAAATCTTATTATAACTCCAAATGACGAGGTGGTTGCATCCGGTCCGGATAATAGTGCTGAGTTAAGTGAAACACCTTTCACTTTGGCTGCGGCATCAAAAACTAAGCGAGGTTTCGGTGGATTTTTGTTTTTATTGATGACGATGAACTGAGGCAAGTAAAACATATCGCCAGACCACTCACAAACCTCTTCAGGTGTTAACTTTTTGGCATATCCTTTCGACACATAGTCATTTATAGTTTCAGTTGCCCATGTCTTCGATGTTTCATTCTTCTGAACCTTTTGCTCCAGTGCGATTAACCGTTTTAGTACCATGTTGTAGCTGTCCGGAAATTTAAAAATTTCCTCTCTCCAAAGTAGCCCAATTTCATATCGTTTGCCGGTGTACTTTAGTGTTTTATCGATAATTTCTCTGGCTCTAGTAAGTTGCTTTGATTCCAATGGATTTGCCGAAATCTTTACACCAAAATCTTCAATAGAAAAATACCTTTTCATCATATCTCTCATTAGCCGGTCTTCCTCCTGAATTATCATCAAATGTTCACCGGTTACAGATCCAGATATAGCTCCAAATATCATCCACCCGAGTTTGGTTTTTATAGCAATTGGTTTTTCATGTCCTCCTGTTCTTCTATCTAGTGGAAGTAACAAATGACTATAATTTAATCCGATCAGAACCTTTGGCCTTGCGTAACAATAACTGGAGATTGGCAATCCATTTAAATGTTTATATTTTGCGGCCACCTGCTCATAATCTATCGACTGCAAAGGTAAATTTATGTCCTTAATGGTTCTTACGTCCTTCAAGGCGTACTTCGTAGTGGTTTTGCCACTTATTTGCAGATTAACTCTTTTGCTTTCTGTTTCTTTTCTTGAAAAATTTTGAGTCCACTTTAATTTTAAAGGGTCGACCTACCATTTAGTTGTAGTTCTTCTGCTACTTGCTCATCAAGTAAAGTAAGTGATGAGCCTGGATCTAAAAAGGCAAACGTCTAGGT
Organism: Malaya genurostris; assembly: GCF_030247185.1. Lineage (NCBI taxonomy): Eukaryota > Metazoa > Arthropoda > Insecta > Diptera > Culicidae > Malaya > Malaya genurostris. The sequence goes on from NC_080571.1 coordinate 141,572,916, forward strand.
CTTGCGATTCCCGTTCCACAATGTTACCGGAATGATCTGGTAAAAAACACTTGTCCGTTTAGTCTGATGCACGTTAGATGTGTCTTCTCCAGCCACCGGGTCCTCGACCTTTTTAGGTTTTATCTGTACTGTGGTTTTGTGCAGCAATCTATTGTGGTTTCCTTTACATCCATTTTCGTTGCACTTACTTTTGGTCCAACAATTTATGGCTCTATGTTTGCTGCTTGCCAAACAGTTCATGCATAACTTATTTTTTGTTACAACTTCCCACCGTCTTTCTAGGTTCATTGCCCTAAATTTATTGCACTGTATCAGCTTGTGTGACTCCTTACAGGCTGGGCAAGACGGTCGTTTTTCATCGTGTAGGTTTATTCTGTCCCTTTTTTCTTTATTTTGGGACATTGAGGTCATTAACCTACAAGTGCGTGCGTGAGGTTTCAACCATTCACTTAGTTCTATCAGCGTGGGCGCTATATTATTTAGTTGTAGCTTCTCTGCCCATTTTAGGTTGAAGGGTAATTTATTTACCGTTTCCTCCACTAATCTCATATCCTGCAGGTAATCTTCTCTGTCCAGGACAATCATGTTACTGATAAAATTTTCTAACGCGTCAGCAATTTCGGCTACGGAGTTTTTATTTTCTTTTCTTATTTTTGTCAGCTCATGCAACAATTCTTTGTAGACCGTCTCAGGTCTACCGAAATTCTGTTCCAATCTTTCTATGATTTTAGGAACATTCTCGGGATCCATCATCAGTGGCTGCACACATTTTGCAGCATATCCTCCTAGCACTACCTGTAGTCTATTCAAGTTTTCCAACGGTGAAAACCTACCCTCTTTCGAGGTATCTGCATATATCTTTCTAAAGGTAGGCCATTCTCGTGGCGATCCATTGAATTTAGGAAGCTGTATTAAAGCTTGACGCTTTAAATATACAGTCCAATCATCATTAACTTGCCGACTTGTACCGGCTGTGTTATTTTCATTGAGGCTTCTTAGTGCTTCTAGCATTTCGCCGAATACTGCCTCCATTTTGGATTCCTTTTGACTGGAGTCTCTTTTGACCTTCATGGCCTTCTCCAATGAATGGATTTGTTCTTCTGTGGCAGCACATTTGATACAAATCCATCGCTCTCCTTTGGTTGGTAATCTTCCCAACCCTGCGCATCCGTGGTGGAACCATCGGTCACATTCGTCACATGCGACCATGTCCTGCTTGTCATCTGGTTCTGTGCACAGACGACAATCAGTGTTGCATCCAGTATCCGTAAACAGAGAATATTCACTGACGGACACAAGCGTTCCAACAGGCATCGTTTCTCTTGCAAGCTCTCTCACTGAGAAGCTGCATGTACTGTCATTACTAATGTATGAGTTTCACTGAGAGAGATATTCCGTCAGTTCAGTCTGATGCTCACTTGGAGACGAATCAACATGACTGAAATCTTAGAATGACGATCAATTTTTAAAATTTCCGTCGTGATCATCAATTGCAAGGACAACGTTTTCTTGGTTTGACTTAGTTCTTAGAAGGAAAATAAAAGTGTGCATTCGCAATGATGTGATGTCAGAAAATGATAATGAAAATCAAAGTGTTATCATTTTCAATTCACTATAAAACTATAAACAGACCGTTTTAAAAACAAACAGAGAATGACCGATCTGATCTCTCATTCGAAATATTTTACTCTCTGCGTGTTGCCACTCTCGCGTCACTGTTGTTCGTGTTCGCAGTACGCTACCCATGGCATGAATTCGATCAACGTTGAATGACAATCATTTTGGTTCGTGACGGAACTACTTCGTATAATTTGACGTGTGGATGATGATCACGACTCAGTGCAACTCTGACGACAATGTCCATTCTTATTTTTCACGAAATGAGACATTTTACTTATATGTCGTGATGCCGTTCGCACCGTTTATAATTCACTTATCAAAACTCTCTTTGGAGTTAACACTTCGATGCCGTTCGCACCGTTTATAATTCACTTATCGAAACTCTCTTTGGAGTTAACACTTCGATGCCGTCTGCACCGTTCTTCAGAATCACTTTATTAGCTTACTCGATCTTAATGGTGCCGAGCACACCAAACTTCACTTACTCGATCTTAACGGGGCCGAGCACACCAAACTTTTCCAATTCTTTCTTAATGGTGCGAGTACACCAGATCTTTACGCTCGATCTCAAAGGCGCCGAGCAAACCGATATTTATTCCAAGAGAGGTCAATTTCCTCTCTGGAGCCACCAATGTTTTCGTGCGAAGGAAACGAAAACGAGATTCAGAACTTGTGTTCAGGGACCTTGATTTCTTTCGAGCGTACAAGCTCTCAGCTGGGAAATAACGTCTTCAAAACCGCAGGCTAGTTGCTCTTGCGTAATGAGAGCCTATGCTTCTGTGGTGGTATAGTTTTTGACCAGCTGAAAGCAGTCTTTTTAGCACTAAGCACAACCTTAAATCTCAGAAAAAGGCTAGTTGTCTCTTCTGTGCGGAGACCTATGCTAAATCGGAGGATTACCGATTGTGTTAGCGAAAAGACTTTTGACAAGGAGATGAGAAATTTCGGCCTCAAACATCTATTCGATTTGACTTTCCGAAAACTTCTGATTTTATTTACAAATTTTGGGTCTTATATACTAATTCCTAATCTAGAAAATCTGTACCTCTCGCAGAGATCCTTCTAAAAAATGCTGCACGCGCATGCGCGTTATTTCAAGTATTCTTGCGCGTGCGTCGCTATCGACCAGCACGTGCTTGCGCTACTATCTCTTTTTCTTCCACGTGCCCAGCTGATCACTGATCACTGAGCCGCTTCGCACATGCGCAGCTGATGGCTAGCAATGTCTAACTCACTTGCAGCGCGGAAGCTATTAATCTGTTGGATCGTTGCGCCGTAACACTCAGAGAGTTAATTTTGAAAAGGCACCTAATAGTAAAATAAGTCGTATTCACGACAAAAGAATATGATGCACAATGCAATCATGGAAAAAAAATACGTATATAAAAGACGGGTATAGCGTGATGGGATAGTCGATGCCTTTCACGCAGCCAGCCTGGGTTCGATTCCCAACCCGGCACATAGAGTCAGAAAGGTTTTCTGGTCCGAAGAGGCGAATGACCTAAGATGTTAAAGCCTCTATAATTGAAACAAAAAAAAAATACGTATATTATAATAATAATAATAATAACAATCATGGAATAGAGAATAGATTATATTAGAAACACAGAATAATACAGAATGACCAGGATATTTCTTTTACAATTTGGAGTCCAAAACTGTGCGTGTGCCAAAAAATAGTCGTCGCGAAAGGAAGGATGTCGGTAGCTTAGCCAAGCTACCTAAGAGAACGAAAGGGTGTGGTTGGATGCGGTGGCAGGTTGCCGACAAAGGGAACCGTGGAACCACCAAAATGTCAGAAGGAAGAACAGCAGAGTTGAAACATCGGGACAGAAAAAAATTTACGAGGACTTAGTATGGAAGATCCCGGGTTGGCGGTTCAATGCATAGGACGCTGGTCTTACAAGCCAGTTGTCGTATGTTCGAGCCCCGAGCTGGGAGGATTCTTAGTGTCAGTAGGATCCATAGTACTAGCCATGCAATGATTCTGTACACTAAGAATCGGCTGCGAAGTCTGTTGAAACAGGAAGGCCAAATTCCACAAAGGGAATGTAATGCCAAGACTTTGCTTTTATTATGGAAGAACGTGAAAACAAATTGAAGTAATGGCAACGCTACAAATTGCTACATCGACAAGCACGACTGATCAGTTCCTCTATGTTTATTTATTTATTTATTTATTTATAATTATGAAATTCATCTGACAATAAAATGGTCTCAATGAATATGTATCAGTCAAGTCATAAAACTGTAGAACGCAGTTTTTCGGCGAAAATTTGTGAGTTGGTTCACTAAAATCGAAAAGATGTTCAACAGTGCCAAACGTTCTCAAACAAAATGTTATTGGTTCGTAATACCCGAACATCGTTAGATGAAATCTCGTCTGCAGTAAACTGGTGGAGCGCAGCGAAAGTTGTGAAGCACGGAAATCAAGTAGAGACAGAATCTTCGAAGAGTCGATATCACCGTTAATCAGTTTTGCCACGAAAACAGATTGCTGAATTTTTCTGCGTCTTTCTAATGAGTCGAGTCCGATCAGTCAACAGCGATCGGGATACGGTGGGAGCTCAAGCGGATTCCTCCAAGGAAGGTTTCTTAGTGCAAGACAAACAAATCTTTTCTGTACGCGTTCAATCCGTAAGTTCCAAACCAGCTGATACGGATTCCAAATCAGGCTAGCATTTTCCAGTATAGGACGAACCAAGGAGCAATATCACGCTTTCAAGCAATGCGGATCTTTGAAGTCCCGTCCGATCTTCGCAATGAAACCTAATTGCCGTGTTGCCTTTGAAATTATAGATGAACGATGTAGACTAAAGGTAAGCTTAGCATCTAACAAAACACCAATATCATTAACATGATCAACTCTCTGGAGTTTTTGTCCATCAATTTCATAGTCGAGTGTATTAGATTCAGTATTCGGTGGGACGTTATGACCTGGCATTTTGAAATGCTAACAATAATACAGTTTTCATGACACCAGGCGACGAATGTACTCCAAACTCGAGATACAAGTGGAAGTGAAATCTAAGAGATTCGTGCTGACCGAACGACCTGGCATAAATCCATGCTGATCAGAGGAGATGTAATTTTTTATACGAAAAAGTACCTCAGTGCTCACAATTACTTCAAATAGCTTAGATGCAGCAGATAAATTCGTTATGCCTCTGTAACGATCGTTTTAACTTTTTCACTGCGGCAACAATCATAACGGGAGTAATTAAAACTTTGTCAATGTGCGCTATATTCTCAGAAACATCCACCGCGGCGGTCTCCGCTTCGATACCGGAGGCAGTATTTTCAGCAAACACAGAAGCAGTTAAAGGTTAACATGGATTCAATACCATCGAGACAAACTTTTGAAGGAATCGATGAGCACTTGCGTTTCGAGTTTACAAAAGTCCATAAATATTTAGGATTCCGACAAAGATCAGTTTGAATCCACATAACGTAGGCTTTGTACAACCCCGCGTTTAATTTACGATAATTTTCACTGGAACTTTTAAACATTCGCTTTGTTTCAGAGCTATGCCAGCGATGACGTCTGCGCTGCCAAATATTGCGGGTTCGTTTTAATCTACGAAGCCGTATAGTGGTCCAAGGAGGGCTCTTTAGCCGTTTAACGAAAGGCAAATTTCAACTCAGCCGTTGAATCAATGTGTTACAGAAAAAGGATGCCATTTCATTTACGTTATCGATTTCTTGCAGTGTTCTCCAGTTAACATTTTATAAGAATTCAAGTAAAGCAGCAAAATCTATTTTCCTATAATTTAATGTTCTGGATTCATTCATGAACTCCATGTGACAGGAATTGCCTTCGCCGTTAGTAGGCCACGTGATAACTAAAGGCGGATGGTGCGGGTCGACGGGTAGTAGTGGAGCAACACTACAATCAAAAATTAATTGATGCTCCAAAGAACAAAAAACCAAATCAAAGCAATCGTCCGAGGTGATTTCTGTGTTGGTTAGCTTGACAAAGATTTAGGTAATCCATGCCGTCGATCAACGCCGTGCCAGCAGCGGATAGCAACAAAGAACAAGATGAGTACTCATTCCGTTGATTCCATACAATGCGGGGCTGCTGCTATATTGTTTACAAATACATTAGACAGTATATAGTGAAAAAAACGTGTAAGGTTCCATTGTACAGTGCAACAAAAGACTGCAAAAAAGTGCGTTTTTTGCACTTTATTGAACAGGAATATTCACCGATTGCCTAGGACCGGGTCTTGTCGGCCGTTCGTCGTTTGAGAGCTAAAGCTAAGTATTATTTTTCTTCTTCTTTTCTTCCCTGTTGTTCAATTCAACAATTCACTTTTGTTTTGCTTCGTCAAGTTGGAGTTTGTATACCTCTGTTGTGCGCTAATAATTTTTCAAAATTTGTTTCGTAAAACGTTATATTCCGTGCTCAGTACCTGTGATTCGATCTCAGCAGACCTATTGGCAGATACACAGCGTGGAATACTTTGATTGTCGTTTATCGTGCCAGTAATCCCATTGCTGCAAAAGTGCCTGGTTATTTTAGTTTGTTGACGCGTCAATAATCAGCAGCTACAAAGGTTTCGTTAAGTTCTTGCCGTCTTTATCTACCGTCCGTGTTTCACGAAACAAGTGAGAAGCGCAATGTAGAATAAACAATGCGCCGAGTGTAAAAGAGATGTAAACGACATCGAACCAATGCGTTGTGGTTTCTGTGAGGCCTACATTCATATTAGCCAAACTTGTTGCGGCATAAATTCTAGAGGCCTAAGAGAAGCCTTCACCAATGGCAAACTCATGCTTTTCTGCACTGCTTGCAGAGAGGTGCTGGACCGTCGAAGCATTCGTGCCTATATTGATGAGACACAACAAGTGTCGATAATAGGCCCTGACCCGCAAAATTCGACTGATTTGCCATCGAAAGTTCAGCAACTTCCAAAAGCCGTTATTGCTCTAAATAAAAAAAATAGATGATATGTCAGCTACCCAGTCCAACTGGCCTTCGCCAGCTTGGCCTAGAGGCTTAAAACGTCGCCGGACTGAAGAAACTGAACACACAGTTCAAGTACCGACTGATCGTGGCACCAATCAAATCGATTTGAGTGACCTGTCCGTGCGATCTATTATCACCGATAATACCGAAAAGTTTTGGCTATATCTTTCTGGCCTTAATCCGTTGGTGTCGGACGATGACGTACAAAAAATTATATCCCACTGCCTTAGTGTAACTGAACCAATTGATCTGAAACTGCTCGTACCAAAAGTGAAGGATGTAACTGGCATGTCGTTCATTTCGTACAAAATTGGATTGGACCCTTGCTTGAAAACCAAAGCTCTAGACCCATCTTCTTGGCCCGTCGGATTGTTATTCCAAGAGTTTGTGGATTTGCCAAAAAACTCAAATCGTCGTTTGTTTCTCCCTCGCTCGGAGAGCTAAAAAATAATCCTGCTTCCGTGCGCTGTTTCGTGGACGGTGGAAACCTTCGGGTCAGAGGCGAGTATTTTTGTATTAAATTAACTATCGCTTCACTAAATGATCCCGTGTTGCAGAGTGATGAACGAGATGAATATAAAATATGGGTATACTACCAGAACGTTCGTGGTTTAAGGACCAAAATCGACGAGCTTTTTCTGGCAGCGTGTGACTGCAACTACGATATCATCATTCTTACCGAGACCGGGCTTGACGATCGGATCAATTCCCAACAGTTATTTGGAAATGCATTCAACGTTTTTCGCTGCGACCGCAGCTTAGCAAACAGTGTCAAATCAAAGTTTGGCGGTGTTTTAGTTGCTGTTTCACAAAAATATGCCAGCTCTGTTGTACAAACGGTGAATGGTCGTTGCCTCGAACAAGTGTGTGTATGTGCTACATGCGGGACCAGGGTTGAAAAAAATCGAACCTCTCTACTGAAAATCAGTCATAGTGAAATATCAGTCACATAAGCTGACCATGATATTCATGTCACTTATCACTCGAGTGTCTTTCGGTGAAGTGATACGCAACTGATTATCAGATACGTAGTCCTGATATATCTATTTCGGTATCAGTCAACCCGTGTTAGCTCTATGACCGAGTACGTGTTTATCACCAACCACCAATCACCATTCACTAGACTGCTTGGCACTGCAACCACCAACCACCAAGCATGCCACGCACCGACTGTACTACCATATGTGATAACGTTGTGCGTGCACTCACTCGCTCGGCTACTCATCCATGGAACTATACCCTGCAGTGCATACATGGTATGCATGCTGTCGTTACCTATCGCACCATATGTGACAACGTTGTGCGTGCACTCACTCGCTCGGCTACTCATCCATCGAACTATACCCGTTACCTATCGCACTTTTCGTGTTTATCAGTGGGTTACATCGCACCAACGTTTACCATATGTACATATGTTTACATATTGGAATTGTTGATAAACCAGCAAGCATGAGTAGTCTGAATAGATCGGAATATAG
>NC_080571.1:141888485-142045985 GCF_030247185.1 Malaya genurostris
TGCCAAGAGAACAGTTGAGAAAGACATAAAATCGTTCATGAAACTCTATATCACGTAATGGAACTATCTTCTACTTGGTTCATTAGTTCATAGCTTACGAAATTCTATATGCATTTTTCGCAGTGTATGATTATGAGTCAAAAATGTTTTACCTCAGTGTAAAATTTAACCCACACCAAACTATGACTTCGGCTCGCACACATTCTAATTTCGTATATGAATAGATCTGCGCACTCTGCATCGGTGTGAGTAACAGAGACGTCAAATTGCTCAATGGTAGTCAAAATATTACCTTTAGCTTTGAGATGCCTACACTGAGCTAAATTCTAATTTTCACATTATATGATATTCTAATGATTTTTCACTATTAGCATTTCCATTGATATGAAATTATATTATGAAACATAAAACTCTTCGTAACGTCTTTGACTCATCAGTGCAGAGCAGTTCAAATTGAACTGCTTAGTGCTAAACTCGGCAGTTCAATTTGAACCGCTAAGCAGACGTAAAGTTTCTGCTACTTACAGAACACTTTTTGTTTTGCAACGGAGTGCAATGTCTTTTCTGACGTGCCGAACGAAAACATGTTTTCGACTATTTCTGGTCGATGCAGGTATGGTCATTTAGGGGTTAGCCAAATTTTGTGCTAGGGCACATAACCGTTTTTATTATTTTTACGTTTCGTCTTTGACTCATCAGTGCAGAGCAGTTCAAATTGAACTGCTTAGTGCTAAACTGCTTAGTGCTAAAACTGCTTTGTGCTAAACTAGCACAAAATTTGGCTAACCCCTAAATGACCATACCCGCATCGGCCAGAAATAGTCGAAAACACGTTTTCGTTCGGCACGTCAGAAAAGACATTGCACTCCGTTGCAAAACAAAAAGTGTTCTGTAAGTAGCAGAAACTTTACGTCTGCTTAGCGGTTCAAATTGAACTGCCGAGTTTAGCACTAAGCAGTTCAATTTGAACTGCTCTGCACTGATGAGTCAAAGACGAAACGTAAAAATAATAAAAACGGTTATGTGCCCTAGCACAAAATTTGGCTAACCCCTAAATGACTCTTCGTAACGTTATTTTTACAAGATTTTCATATAACGAATGAAATTTCCAGTCTGAGTCAAATTTATTGGCGCGCCCTATAACCACAGACTAACAGACATGACAGTATGAGTAAATTCTTATAAAAATAATTTTTCGTTATGCACTAGTTCCACCTATATTGTACTGCGCGAACTATCTACTATCTATACACCCCTTGTGTTACATAAAGGTTTTTTTACTAGTTGGTTTCCCCTCGTTTGTCAACACCGATCAGCTGCTTGCAGGGTTGCCTGATTTCATCGAAATATTTGAAAATGAATCGTCACAATACATTTTTGGATTACGTTGATAATATATTTAACTTTTTTAGCGATGTTGGAAGGTAAACATTTATTTTACTCAACGTTGTTCATCTAGACTATTTTTGATTGTGTTGGTAATTTTCACCCGAAATTAAGTGACGGCAGACCAGAAGCAAGTAAATATTGTAACAAAACGGGTTCGATTTTGTATTGCGTTGTAGGATGAGAAGTAGGCACAATTCTGTATATAGTTTTGGCAATATGTAATTAATCTGTATCCTGCATGAAATTCGCATGGGGGTATACAAATCAATACATTACAGGTAATTCTGTATGAATGGCAACTCGGTTGGTAAATGAAAAAAATAAATACAGTCTAGATGACAGACAGAATGTTTTTGATAGGGTAACGTGGTGCCATCAAGACACATGTGAGTACTGTCCCAAATAAAGGAATATTCGAAATGACCGTTTATATGGTTAAAGAATCTAATTTGAGTGTCCTGTCTGTTAGTCTGTGCTATAACCATTACTAGATATCCACACAACTTACATTGAAACACATGGATCAATAAGTTCCGAGACTAATAATGGAAACAACATTTTTTTAGCAAAATTTTTTTTATTCATCAACATAATCACCTTTTAGGGTGATACAATGGTTCCAACGTTTTTTTTTTTCGATTAACTGCTTTCTGAATCATCGACTCGTTGCTGTTTTTGTTCCATCGAAAGCAATCGCGGCACCCACATGGAAAAAACCTTTTTCATGCTCAATTTTTCATGAAGGATAGGACTTCCATATGATATCTGTGTCATCTCAGCAATCTCACGGAGCTTCACTTTACTATCTTTCATTATAATTTTTGACACTTCACTCACATTTTCCGGTGTAACGGCTTCCACAGGTCTACCCGAGCGTTCCGCGATATTTGTGCTGGTACGACCACGTTTAAACTCGGCGAACTGCTTTTGATGGACAAGAGTCCGAATAACATTTTTCAATTCATTGTTTCGCTTGCACGGTGTTTTTACCCATTAAAAACAATGTTTTATCAAAACACGAAACTCGTTTTTTTTTCTCTTTTTTAAACAAACTACAAAACGACTTTACTCCAACCTCGATAACTCAGCTGTTTCTGGTCAGATCGACTTAAAATTTTGACCCGTTTCAAGCACAGGTTAGTACTCTAGAAATACGTGGTTACTGGTTTACTACGAACGCCATCTCTGCTTTAGTCTCGGGACTTATTGATCCATTTGTTAGATAGGTTTATCTATACCATATGACTAGTTTCATAAAATTTATATATAACTTTTGATGGAGGTCATCCCAGTTATATATAGATCAAATGATTGCTATTTGATTGAATAAGTGATACATGTAAGATTCAAATTAATTAAAGTACTGGGATGCTGGTGCTTAAGGAGAATCAAAAACAATAGAAATAATTGTCTTATCAAAAACTTGTTATATTTTTCGTATGTAGAGAATTTCATAATGAAAATTTATTGTAATATTTCAACTACACTTATTTCTTTGGAACTGGCTGATTTCATCGGATATTTACTGTTACCAGACGAATCAGATGCACAACGAATCGGAAACTACTTCTTTTATCGAGGGTTTGAGCTGGTTAGTTTTGTAAGGGAGCACCTGCTGATATTTCCGAAGGAGAAGTAGGATCCCGAAACTATAAATAAAAAAATTTAAATCCTCTTATTAGACAGACAGAGACAGATAAGACCTACCGGGTATTTATTTCATAATCCTTTAGGGCATATTAATTGTGAATAATAAAAAAAATAGATATAGAAGGATATAAAATTTATTGAACATCATTTAGATTTTATGTAGAGTTCCATTAAAGGTCATAAGTTGTCATATGTTTTTTGTGAAATACCATCTGCGTACGATTCATAAGACATATCCAATGAATATAAGTTACTTTAAATAAAGATTATAAGTTTCCATATAACTTCTATAAATTATATTCTGCTTATGATTCATATGACAAATCTAATGATCATAAATAAGATTTTCATTTCAGTGTAGAGCAAGGTTTTCACATATACCACCATCTTAGAAAAAAACGTTAAACGGTGGTCCTTTGTTGGTCCAATACGTTGGATCATTGGTCCAATGAAAGTCCAATCAATCGTTCAACGGAAGGCCAACACGGGACCTTCGTTTGCGATTTTGAAACAGACCGTTGAACCGAAGGCCATTATTTTCGTTCAACAAACCCGGCAGACAGAGGACCATTGTTGAGCCATTTTTAATATGAGGAGTTGGACTAGTTTTACTGGAGAATTTCTGAAATTTATTCCACTTATTTTTTTAAACTAACACTACATACTTGCACAGTACTTCTACTTCGCGTAGAATAACAAAAAAATTTCTTTCTGTATGAAGGTAACACACACTTTTCACTATATTTTGGCAAGAGAAAAAACAACAAACCGTTTCAGCAAGTTGAACGAATATTTCGTGCAGTATGCCGTTCAACAAGGGCCAACAAAATAGAACGGCCTGCTGAGAGGGCACTTAGACATCTGTTGCAGAGAAACCGTAAGATTTGTTGTTACATATTTATTGAAACTTTTCCATTGAACATAAGTAGACATTTCAATATTCTGTATGAACTGTGCTGGAGACGGTTGAGTTATCGTACTAATTTTGATCAGCGTACTCGATCAGATGCACATAACAAAATCATAACACAAGTATATCAACAGTTGATATGTATAACAATTTGTGTTATTTTGAGATATTTAACAAACGAAAACAGTTGAAAGTTAAAATTTATGATAACAATATAATAACAAAATCAGGTATGATGTTTTTTTTTTCATTTTTCATGATAAAGTTCATTAATTGAAAAAAATAGTTTTTCCGTTGCTTCATACCGAAATATTATGATCAGAATTTCAAAAACCTTAAAGGGGCTGTCCATAAAAGACGTCACGCCGCAAAGGGGAGGGGGGTGTTTCATAAAACGTGACCTTTTGTGACAAGGGGAAGGGGGGGAGGTTTTCGGAATGTGACGTCCAATATTTTCAATGAGCGCATTTTTGAAATACCTAATTATATTACTGCTTTGCCCTATTTCCTGAAGAAATCTCCACAATAAACGTTTACATTCTATAGGAAAACGTGTATTTGTTGATGTAAAAGCTTCTGCTTGTAAATTCGGAAATGAATGATGCAGGAAATCATGTCTGTTGTGATCAGCAAAAGTGCACGGATGAGCGAGTAAATTAGCCAAATTTATAAATTTTGCCTAATATGAGTAAAAAAGAAAAAGATCCATTCAAACGGTTTCACTTAAGTTATGCACTGACATTTTTTTCAGTAATTTGATTCGATTTGAGCATTGATAATAGTATATCATAAGAATTTCTCTTATCTGATTCTGAAGCAGTTTATTCAATTGTACTCCATTTGAAAAAGGGCGGGAGAGGGCGGGAGGGGAATTCCCTCATATTTGAATGGTTTGTCATACATATTGAGAATGTATTGAGATGAATTTTCGTGACATGTGACATAGAGGGGGTGGGGGGTCTTTGCTTCTGTGACAATTTGTGACAAAGGGGGGATGGGGAGTCAAAAATCGTCAAAAAAAGCGTGACGTCTTTTATGAACAGCCCCAAAGAAAAAATCAGATTAGTAAATAAATTATTCATTTAATAAAAAAAATTAGAGGGTTGTATTCAAGACACGACCGAGCACAATAACATTAAAAATAAAATGTTTCTAGGGTTCCCATAATAAATACGAGAATAAAGATTATAATGATGATGATACACTAAACTAAAAACTTATTCAATTGACTATTTACAAACTTGCTCTAGTTTAAGCGCTTAGATTGTTAGCGAATGATAAAATTGACAATTAGATTCTTTCTTGATAATTGATTCTATTCAATTTTGATCCCTTTTCACAAATTTTTACATTGTTAGGTTTTTGAATAACGTCCTTTAACTAGAAGTCAATTATTATGAATTCAAACTTACTCGAAATCTAAATTTTAGATACAAACAACCTAAAGATTTGAACCTGAGCAAATAAAACTATTTTATTTTATGATAATAATTTTCGAGAAACGTACAAACTTATTAATTTTATAAACAGTTAATCGATCCAAGAGAAGATTTTAATGAAAAATGTTGTGTTGGAGTTTACACTCAGTAATAGTGTAATTTTATAAATCCTTCAAAATCGTCGATAATCTTCGGAAAGTGTCGGTAAGTAATATGGCAAGAATACGAGAAAGAAAACATGTAAGACAGTCCGCATAAAATATTTAGTTACTTACATTGATTTTCGCTTTGGCATTTCCTATACGGAATGGATACGCAACAAAACTCCGAAATTTTGTTCATATTGTAACTTGATGTTATTAACACATGAATGAACATTGTCATAGTTACAACGCGTGTAGTCATCAGACGCTTATTGTTTTGAAGCAAATAATAATTAAACTGAAACTGGCGGTTAACCAAATTCTACGAGGGTTCCTATTCAAACGATACATGTAACATCGCAGGTAAGCTTACCTTGAGTTTATCTTTGAAACTATACGATATTGCATCAAATTGTATCGTATATGTGAGCCTGTGGAACTCATTTATACTACTTAACCAGTAAGGTCGCTTCTAGATAAGTTTCAGAATTTAATTTTGAATCATTTGAAGCGTTTAATTCCTGGTGGGACAACAACTTGTTCAGTCACATTGTCACGTTTTGTTCGTATGGGAATTGAGATTTAAGTATGCAAACCGATCCGTTGACAAATTAAAACATTTTTAAGCTTACAATATTGAAGCTTTGGAATTATTTAAATGAAAAAAAAATCCATCAACAAATCATCGAGGAACAAGCGCTGCAAATTAGATCCGAAAAATCAATCGCCGATAATTCTAAATTGGACTGATAGTTACCAGAGAACCAAAATAAATTATTCAATTCAAACCAATTTTCCAATGGGATGCAATTGAAATATTCAAATGCCGTTATCTCATAATAGGCAGTTTTAATGGTAAAATCGACCAAAAATTTGCTAAATACATGGGATATTTCGGAAGAATCGGTAACCACGCTGATTCGGTTCTTCAATAGCTAGATGATATATAAGATACTCAAGCGAACACGGTGTTGCGCAGACAACAGGAAATTTTACCAACGCATAATGCAAAAGCGACAATCCAGCAAGTGAACGCATATACAATTCAGTCATCAGCTCACTGGACGAGCTACTTGTTTCATTCACAGTCAAACATCAACTAGGCAAAGAAATATTGTGCAGCCTATATTTATAGATTTCTCTTTATACTACGCAGAACGATGCAGTGTTTCTTATGCATGACGCAAAGCCTCCTATGCCGAACAAGAAGTTGACGTCATTTTGTACAACAGGGATTGGTGGATGAAAACATAGGTCGATTCCAACCATTTTTTCAATAGTATGCTATTGAAATACTGAAACGACGTCATCATACATGTTTAAGTTAAAAGTTTCCGAATCGATTGGTTGTTAAATTATAACAAACCATCAACAAATGGCCGAGTTATTAACGTTCAAAATTATGACACAAAAAGGTTACGCGACTATTTTTGAAACTTTTAATTGACACCCGGCCCCTTATAGTGAAGAGTATGGCATTTTTAATGCCAAAAATCATTCAACAATTTTGGTTTAAAACCATGCTGTGTTAAATTTGCTATCTAATTTATTACAACTATTGTTATAAGTTCCTAATTTCCGACTTTTATAGTTAAATCAAATCCAAATTAATTGTGATACAAACGTTTCAAAATCTGTTACGATTTTGTTCCCGCTTAAAAATATTTCAAAATTTGTTACAAAATATTTCTGAAATAAATTACTCCAGTTGTTTTAATTCTGTTATTACCATCTGAACGGGTATTCAATGATTTGTACACAAACTTTTGACAATGAAGTGTGTAAGGTTGTTAAGTATCGTAACAATTAAAAGTTTAATTTTCCCCTCAACATTTTTTTCGGAAACGAATCAAGAGTACAGTTTGAATATATTCATCATTTAGCAACAGAAACAAACATAAGAAAAACATATTGCACAGTGAAAAATATATTTTGTTATCAAAATACAATACATTGTATTGAACCTAATAGTTCCGAGTGAGAATCAATTGTTTCCGCTGTAAAACTGGTTGGTCAAATAAAAAGTACAATGGTTTCTTAATATAAAAAAATGTAAGTAAAATTTAAAGTTGAAAGTATCAATTTCATATAAGATATCGTTTGCTGTGAGATACACGACTTTTCCGTTTCCATTAAAATGCAAATTATATTACTCTTGGAAACCGTTATTACCTTTCCAAACGATTTCACAATAAATTCATCTCTGCAGTCAGAAAAGTTAAATTTAGATAAAGTAAAAACGGTCACCGCTTAGATTTTTTTTAATTCATTGTCTGTAAAAGTAATGTTTTTAAAGTAAATTTCCACGATTATTTAAAATAATGTTTTTATTTACAATCAAATTGATTGATAGTAAGAACATGATTGTCTTGTACACTAAAGATGATGCAGATGATCAAGTTCTGCATTGGAATATAATTTCAGAGCTTTGTTGGTTTCCATCTCCATAGCAATCCTGAAAAAAGACGCTTTTAAAAAGAAGACCCCTTCTTAATACACCTTGTGGTGTGATAATGAATTTCTCTTTTTTCATAACAGTCTCATGTAAAAATATTTGATACTTTTTTTTAAAATTATTCTCGGATACTAATTTTGACACCAATTGATTCAGATTGATTCGAGTAGTTCACAAAAGCATGCTTCAGTGTTTATGTGACACAGTCGGCATCATTTTTCCAACCTAGCGCTTGACATTTGCGGGTACATGAAATTTTCGAAAA
This sequence comes from Malaya genurostris, assembly GCF_030247185.1. Lineage (NCBI taxonomy): Eukaryota > Metazoa > Arthropoda > Insecta > Diptera > Culicidae > Malaya > Malaya genurostris. The sequence continues at coordinate 141,896,737 of NC_080571.1, forward strand.
AGAAAAAAAATTGATGCCAAAAGTCTTAGAATTGCATGAAACGTCGAGATTTAGTGTCATTTCGAAATATTGTTTTTTTTTTTTTAATATCGACTTTCTGGGACTTCGGACAACACCTCTCACCCATATGTGATTCAGCTCACATTTTGCATGGGGACTTTTTTCGAAGTGCTCAAACTTTTGAGTACCACCGCCTTACGAAAGGGGATCGCAAAATATTCGCACTCTTATATATATAAGAGCGGTGAAAAACAACGTTTTGCCTTTCTCATATAGAAAGGTTAGGCAATCACTTGAAAAACCGACTAGTGAAAATTAGCCCGGAGGGCCAAGCGTCATATACCATTCGACTCAGTTCATCGAGCTGAGCCACGACGTAAAATACACTGGTGGCGTGATAAGACAGTTTTGGTTGTGTTGGTAATTTTCTCACGAAAGTAAGTATGGCGCGCCGGGATTCAAGCATGTAAACATAAACAAACGACCAGTTCAGATCGGGATTTCACTTCTAAGTTACTCCAGTTGTAGCGCAGCCTGGCGAATCTTTGGCACTAATTGAAAATCTGAACATTTTTTCTTCAAGGGCTTGCAAGGTAACGTCGAAATATAGAAAATTTTACACACATCCGATTCTGTTCATTTCGTTGGAGGAAGGATTTGGCGGATCGCACTGTGGTATCTATTACAGTTATTATGGATAATGGAGTGATTGTGCTGTGGGTGGCATTTCAAATGCAGGTGATGAAAACGATTGAAACATCCCGGAACAAAACACCGCATTTCACTGTCAATATTTTCGCAAACAGCATCAAGTCTAAATATTTTTATAAAAGCAACTCCCGAAATTTCATTTGTTTATGTTTTTCTTCTTCACTTCTCTCTGTTATTCCAAAAAAATGACAACCGCACTAACACACAGAAAAACGTGATCACCAGGTATTTTACATCGTGGAGCTGAGCGATGTCTCTCTCTCTCTCTCTCTCTCTCTCTCTCTCTGTGTGTGTATGTATGTATGTGTGTATATGTGTGTGTATGTGCGTGTGTGTGTATGTGTCAAATAATCTCACTAGGTTTTCTCGGAGATGGCTGAACCGATTTTGACAAACTTAGATTCAAATGAAAGGTCTCGTGGTCCCATACGGAATTCCTAAATTTCATCCAGATCCGACTTCCGGTTCCGGAGTTATAGGGTAAAGTGCATTACATATTGTACACCGTCACTTGAACCGGCGAAACAAAACACGTAAAAAATTTTCTAAACTGGTCTCAAAACTACACAAATCGATAGTTATTATCAGTAGGCAACTAAACAAACCGATTCCGGCTATCCTGGTTCCAGGTATCCGGTTCCGGAAGTACCAGAAATAGAGGTCATATATACCAAAATTGATCTCACTAACTTTTCTCAACGATGGTTTGACCGATTTCCACAAACTTAGATTCAAATGAAAGTGCTTGTGGTCCCATACGGAATTCCTGAATTTCATCCAGATCCGACTTCCGGTCCCGGAATTATAGGGTAAAGTGTATTACATATTGTACACCGTCACTTAAACCGGCGAAACAAAAAACGTAAAAAATTTTCTAGACTGGTCTCAAAACTACACAAATCGATAGTTATTATCAGTAGGCAACTAAACAAACCGATTCCGGCTATCCTGGTTCCCGGTATCCGGTTCCGGAAGTACCGGAAATAGTGGTCATATATACCAAAATGGATCTCACTCACTTTTCTCAACGATGGTTTGACCGATTTCCACAAACTTAAATTCAAATGAAAGGTCTTGTATTCCCATACGAAATTCCTGAATTTCATCCAGATCTGACTTCCGGTTCCGGAGTTATAGGGTAAAGTGTACACCGTCACTTTAACCGGCGAAACAAAAAACGTAAAAAAATTTCTAAACTGATCTCATAACTACACAAGTCGATAGTTATTATCAGTAGGCAACTAAACAAACCGATTCCGGCTATCCTGGTTCTGGGTATCCGGTTCCGGAAGTACCGGAAATAGTGGTAATATATACCAAAATGGATCTCACTCACTTTGTTCAACGATGGTTTAACCGATTTCAACAAACTTAGATTCAAATGAAAGGTCTCTTGGTCCCATACGGAATTCCTGAATTTCATCCGGATTTGACTTCCGGTTCCGGAGTTATAGAGTAATGTGTATTACATATTGTACACCTTCACTTAAACCGGCGAAACAAAAAACGTAGACAAATTTCTGAACTGATCTCAAAACTACACAAATCGATAGTTGATGGCGCTCACCACACGATTATGATGAGGCTCATCTGAACCCTACGTTGTGTTTAAATTGTACGGAAATATGAAGTCTGGGACGGCTTCCAACTTAAGCCTGGGACGTCTTTCGTGCAGATTGGGACACTGCGGACACTTCGGATGTGATGTAATAAACTGGTACGCGTTTATTCTCGATTAACTGACTAGTATATTAAAATGACTATGACAAACAATTACTATGACTACGACAATCACGACGAATATAAAAACTTGATATACTATCGAAGTACTGTAGTACTGTAGTACCGTAATACCGTAATAGGTATCGTGCCTGATCAGATCTACACTGCCCTTATATAGTCTGCGTACATTATTATATGAACAAAGTTTGTCTCTACCGGAAAGCATTTTAGATACAAATCGCAGACGAATGTTATCGCAAACTCTCTCAACTACTAATAAAACTGCTCGAATAATAACGTTGATCGATTTATACTTCATGTACAGTAAAGCTCACTTAACTTGTCTTCTGACATATGCAATTGTGCATCAACATACCGCCCGCCTTGAAAGACTACGCTTTCAACAAACTTTATCTGATGTCAATGAACTGACCTATCTTAGCATGATACAACTGAGACTCATTACTGCTGTGTAATACTGTATGCGATTTCTGAACTGCCTACTGTTATCACATATCCAAAATTACTGTACAAGTTCCATTTGCCTAACTAGCCTGTTCATTACAAATTCTCTGTATTTTCTATTCACAATAATTTTAGTATGTTGCTTGCTGGTACTCGATGATCCTTTGGCGAACCATGGGCGTCGAGGACGGGAGACTTGAATTCGACTCCGTCAACTGCTATGCAGCCGGCGTCGATAAGACAAGACCCGAGCGACTCCGCTGGTTCCACCACTGCGATGAGCCGCGATGATTGCTAAGACCGTAGCAATGTTGTTGACTGGGATGAACTTCCTCGAACAGCGTGTTGTTGCATGGAAACAGACTGTTGCTGCAGGACAAGTGAGCTGGTGATCTAGTAGACTACAATTGATACAGGGATCCACTTTGTTTGATGAAAATCTGGTAGTTGAATTCCTTCTGTTAACCTATTCTGTAGTCCTGCTTCACCCTTGGTGGTGATGAATTACGATCTGCGGTAATGTTGACTATTATAACGTTGCCTGTATGGGAGGACGGATCAGTTTCTGCTGCTTTCAATATAGAATGTATACTTAACTTGGAATACTGTTGGGATGGTAGTTCTGATCACCTCGATCAAAAACTGAACCATCCCTGCTTGCTTTGTTGCTGGAACTTCGAAACCACTTCTGGCATGTGGTTGTCAACCGCTGATTTTGTTGACATTGTACAGCATACTGGTGAGAGAGTGTATCGGAGGCATCGGTGACGAAGATTAAGGTTGAACTGCTTCTCTGACGTGATGGTGATTATATGCAGCTGTAATGATCCTCTAACTGGCGAAACTGTTTGTTACATGAAGTTGATGCTGACGATCGGGAAAGTTGACTATGGATTTCCAATAAAACATTGCTGATGCTCTGACGAGAATAGTGCTTCGACTTTTGCTGAACTGTTTCCTAACATACGATAATTTTTTGTGCACTTTTGTTCCGATGATACGAAAGAAGATGAATTGCTGGTTGAGGCCTGAAACAGCTTTCACTCTTAAGCTTGGAACGGCTTGCAAACTAACAGTGAGGTACGTCCTTTCAACTTACGCCTGGGACGGCTTGCGAACTAAAAGCTGGGACGGCTTGTTAGCGGATAGGAACACAGCTGGAAACTGTTTCTCCGAATTATAAAGAATGCTTCAACACAATGATAAACTTTGTTGACTGGCGGCTCATCTCCTACTCGAGCTTTTGAAATTCGTACTTGATCGGATGAGCACGTGGCACGCACCGCAGTTGAGTCGTTTCCATTTCGCAAAATGGTTTGTAAAACCATATAGATGATTAGGACACCTCAGCAGGCCCGAATGACACAAAGCACGAACGATCCGAAACTGCTGAACTTTTCGACAGACATTTTGCAAAATTATCAGCTTGACAGTTTGTTTTTGTTCTTTACGTGAGGTCATGACGTATGACAATAGACGGCGGAGATGAATTCTGCTCGCATTTCATGCTAGGTGAGTGAAGGTGCGCACATTTTGATATTCGATAGGTACCACAGTTAGAGTGACATTACTCAACGGAAATCTGTGGCGATTTAACTTTACAAGTGCATGCAATTTTATTATCCGATGATGAGTTTCAAGACAAAATGGGAACGTTGTCATTACGGGCATTTTGGGCACATGTCACAGCATTTTCGTTTTGCGGAATAGTTTTACACTGAAATGAGTACTTTCTGGTTATCGTTTCTATCGACAGGGTTTTCGCCGCACATCAAATAGTGAGCATAATCGAAACAAAGACAGCTGCGGCTGTTACGAATACTTCCATTTCATTGCGAACATAATGTAAATGATAGTGAAGGTCGTTCTGAAACTTTAACAATGGCGGTTTCGGGCAGGCAATCGTACCCTTCCAAGTGGTGATCATAGATTATCGTTTTCTTCTTAGGAATAGCACTTATTTCTTCTTATTATGAATGGTAATGAAAAACCGCATGACAAATTGAACTGCATTTTCACATTTCAACCGTCGCGTCCGATACATTACATTACACTGGTAACTGATTGTTCGTCTCGCAAGGAGAATTCTGGTAACTCTACGTTCGTCTCCCAATGAGAATCCTGGTCACGGCACCAAATTTATGATGGCGCTCACCACACGATTATGATGAGGCTCATCTGAACCCTACGTTGTGTTTAAATTGTACGGAAATATGAAGTCTGGGACGGCTTCCAACTTAAGCCTGGGACGTCTTTCGTGCAGATTGGGACACTGCGGACACTTCGGATGTGATGTAATAAACTGGTACGCGTTTATTCTCGATTAACTGACTAGTATATTATAATGACTATGACAAACAATTACTATGACTACGACAATCACAACGAATATAAAAACTTGATATACTATCGAAGTACTGTAGTACTGTAGTACCGTAATACCGTAATAGGTATCGTGCCTGATCTGATCTACACTGCCCTTATATAGTCTGCGTACATTATTATATGAACAAAGTTTGTCTCTACCGGAAAGCATTTTACGTAGAATATGCCGGAAAGCCTACATCGCATGAGGATATGTTATCGCAAACTCTCTCAACTACTAATAAAACTGCTCGAATAATAACGTTGATCGATTTATACTTCATGTACAGTAAAGCTCACTTAACTTGTCTTCTGACATATGCAATTGTGCATCAACAACTAAACAAACCAGTAGGCAACTAAACAAACCGATTCCGGCTATCCTGGTTCCCGGTATCCGGTTCCGGAAGTACCGGAAATAGTGGTCATATATACCAAAATGGATCTCACTCACTTTTCTCAACGATGGTTTGACCGATTTCCACAAACTTAGATTTAAATGAAAGGTCTTGTGGTCCCATACGGAATTCTTGAATTTCATCCGGATCTGACTTTCGGTTCCGGAATTATAGGGTAAAGTGTGTTCAATATTGTACATTGTCACTTAAAATATTTTCGGATGCAACAAACATTTAAATCGTAATTTAGAGTGCGTACTAGAAGAGTTTGTGTGTCATGTTAGTTGGTGGCTGTTCGAACCGACTTTGATTATACCGGTTCTCGGGTTCCGATGCCGGAAGTGCATATAATAGTGAACCCATTTCGTTTTCTTACTCAATCAAAGCAATGTTTTATTCTGTATGCATAAATAATCTCTTGTTTTCTTTCAAAAATCGAAGAGAAAGTTTTTGAATAGGATACCACAATATTATATACATGAGAAAGGCCACTAGGTGGATTAAAACAGGTTTTTGTCGGTTACGTCACTTATAACATCGTATCTCCGGAACCAAAAGTCACAGTCATTTGATCTTCGAACTTGATCAAATCAAATCAATAGTAGCTTTCAAACGACCCTAAGTTTGTTGAAATCGGTTCAGCCATCTCTGAGAAAATTGAGCGCGTGAAATACATCGCGTTTTGTCGGTTACGTCACTTATACAATCATATCTCCGGAACCAAAAGTCGCAGCCATTTTATCTTTTCACTTGATCAGTAGCCCGACAGTAGCTTTCGAGCGAGCATAAGTTTGATAAAATCGTTTCAGCCATCTCTGAGAAAATTGAGCGCGTAAAATACAACGCGTTTTGTCGGTTACGTCACTTATACTATCATATCTCCGGAACCAAAAGTCACAGCAATTTTATCTTTTAACTCGATCAGTGACCCGACAGTAGCTTTCGAACGAGCATAAGTTTGATGAAATCGGTTCAGCCATCTCTGAGAAAATTGAGCGCGTAAAATACAACGCGTTTTGTCGGTTACGTCACTTATACAATCATATCTCCGGAACCAACAGTCACAGCCATTTGATCTTCGAACTTGATCAATTGCCCGACTTCCTTTATAGGAGTCTGTCGCTGACGATGTCCAGCCAGCGACTGGCGCAATTATAGAAGGTGACAAGCGATTATAAATACACTCTCCTGCTTATTGCTTGATCGGAGAAATAGGTATAAAGCGAGAAGACTAGTGTTTGATGGACAGAGAAGATGTTTGGATGTAAGGTATCGGTCACACACGTACATACACACAGACATTTTGCGATCTCGTCGAACTGAATCGAATTGTATATAACACTATGAGTCTCCGATGCTCCGTTCGAAAGGTGGTTTTTCCAGCAATTCTAATACCTTTCTTCAGAGAAAGGCAAAACTCAAAACTTGATCCATTGATTGTTTACCTTATTCCAAAAGTATGCAGCAGGGATGCTAGGTCATTTTTTCAAATATCTGTGATCAAGACTGTGTCTGTGCAAAATCTGTGCACGTTTTCCGTACCATACCCAAGTAACAATTCGAATGCCTTATTATTTTGGTTATAATTTATATTAGTTTTGTAATTGATTTTCCAATCACTACCTGTTTTATGACAACTATAATAAGTGTCTCATTTGACAAGTAATATAATAGTTTTTAGAGCTTCTATAAAACCCTTTTCCTAGTCTTACAACTGGACTAAAAATAAAATAATTTGTACTAAAATAAAACCATGCAAACGCGCTTAATATTACTTCCAAACATTTTCTTTAAAACATCATTGTTAGTTAAATTCTTTCATAAATCTAGTTTTGTGTGTGTGCGTGTTCATTGGATGACAGTTTCACTCAGAGCTAAAGGGTTCTAAAGTACATTTATGACACATTTGTTGTGGGCCATTTGATTTATTGCTTCTTAGTAATAGCTGAGCAGAATCATTTTGGTGAGCAAAGAAGGTCTCACTATTTACAGCTCAGTACTTTTTGGTGCTAAACTGTGATCGATTTCAAAAATCTGTGATCGTAGAATCCGTGAAAATCTAAGATCATTTTCAGAAATCTGTGCCATTTTTAAAATCAGTGCAGAAAGTTGAAAATCTGTGAAACACAGATTAATCTGTGAAACACAGATTAATCTGTGAACCTGGCATCCCTGGTATGCAGTAGATCCATGGTAAATTGAAAACCTTCTTGTCAAATTTTGACCATTTTTCATTCTACTGATTAAATCTGAGTTCTTATTTTCTTTATAAAAGCGTCATCATTTCAGGTGCGTTGGCATCACTGGGAGTGCGATGTGGTGTCCTGGTGCTGCTCTCAAAAAAGTATAATTTCTATGTGTTGTTTGATACGTATAGTTAAACATTAGGTTGAAATAGTTATTTTGAGTGATAGTGAAGGTGTAGCAAGTGCGTGTTTAGTAGATAGAGTGCTATTTATTGAATAATATTGATCCGCGAAACTAAAGATCACTAAAAATAATAATCATGTTATAGTTACGTAAAAAGCTATGTGAATATTTTCCACCCTACTTTTCACGTAGGTTTTAATGGATTCGCATTTAAAAGCTGTTTAATGCATAATTTAGTAAAAATTACGTGTTTTTAATAGGTAAAATGTAATGTACTGCTCATATCACATTTATCTATCAGTTCATATCAAATTTAGATGCCAAAGAATCACTATTTTATATATTGGTTGAAGTCAAAAGGGAGATTTCAGATTTTTATATATATCTAGAAAATGAAAAATGCCATGAAAAATAAAACATTTATTTTAGAAATTCAGCATAGAATTTTAAATAAAAATGAAAAGCAAAATGAAAATAAAAAGCAACTAATAACGTCGTGGGTTATCGAATCGACACGCCTCCAGAAATCGTTATGTTGTCACTGCCATCCAACCGAAGCCGAAGTCGAGATCCGAGAACTCCCACAATACTACCGATGGTAGAGTTCCCAGTGTTTATAGCTTCATACCGATTTTGAACTCGTTTTTCGGTGGACCAACGGCCTGTTTGAAGCATTCGGCAGGAGCGGGCACACTTCCGGACTCACGCAGGCACTCGATCCAGTCGAACACATGGAAACTTCCATACTGGAATGAACCAATCGATGTAGTAAAAAATTGTAATTAAAGAACATTTCTCGCAAATATTTACACTACTCACGCTCTGAGGGCCATTGTTCTCCATTTTCAAAATCGAGTTGTTCACACCGGAAATTCACGTAGATTGTTTGACTTTTTGTCAATTCACGTAAACCTTATGTGATGACTCTATTTATTTTAGAGGATGTTCATATAACATTCATTTTCGTCACGTAAAATATTCAATTTAACATTTGAAACCAGTTTATGTGATTTTTCAAGTGAATCGAATTTTTATTTGAGTTATGGTCAAGCGGCGGAAACTGAGAATTCACCGCCCGAAAACTCAACGATGTTAACCTGTTAACCGATTGAAGCGCCGTCTGCGTGTCATTATCGATGTTGTCGGATTTCTATGGAATATTAGAAAGTTTACAAGTTGATCGTTTCATTCTTGGTTGATCTGCAGCGGACCCATTCGCGAGTGTTTTTATTATATTTTTTCAGTGATCGTGTTTCATCTTGCGTTGCTGACAGCAGAGTGAGCAGGAGAAAAGGGATACTGGTGAGATCGTTCCTTGGAGATATTTTATATATTTTGTCGTGAATACGACTTACTTTACTATGGGGCGCCTTTTCAAAATTTACCCTCTGAGAGAGTGATAAGTTTTTGATCGTGAATATCTTCTGTTGTATCTAATGAATCAATATAATTCTTGCAACATGCCATCGGAAATATGATCACAATTTTATGATAAAATTTTCAGTTGTGTGACATAATCTTAAATAATTCAAAATTAAACTTTTCTTAAATGTTTGGTACAAACGAGTGTCAAAGAGGATAATTCATATGGCGCGTTTGCCTTTCTCGTATTTTGGAAGCTCATAGCTCAGTGATCTGTGAAAGGATTTATATAATCTAACTACCAATAGAATCGAAAATTTTCAACTTGAACGTGTATTGCAACAACATTGAAGTTTTTCAATAGTACACTATTGAAAAACCTGTTTGATTTAACCCATGACAGCACCAGCCAATCAGAACGCGAGATGTCTGCATCTATACAAGAGCATCCATATAAAAGTTGAGTGCTTCATTTTTCCTACCATTTGCTGAGCATCTGTTCCCGAAACAAGACACACGAGAGCAACATCGTGGACCTGTCGTCTCACTGTTTCCCGTTCTGCGTACAGGAAAGGAATTCTAACAAAGGTGATGTGAAAAATAGCATTTATGTTAAAGCAGCTACTCTGAACGTACGAGACGCCGCCAGCACGCTGAAAGCGAAAACCCGTAGAAAGGCAGCCAAGAAGTCCAGCAAGCAGGCCCATTCAAATAGCACTTTTCAGTGCTAAAAATTATCATAAAGAACTAGTTGAATTTTGTCGCTTTCCTACCATTTTCCGAGCAAATGTTGCCGAAACAAGGCACACGCGAGAAGTTAAATTAATTTGCACCGTCACTAACACATTCAATTACGAACGGCAATGCGAAAGTAGAAGTGATGATGTTGAATACATCTTTATACTAGTATTCAAATATGCCGTGCGAAAGAGTTGCCACGTACAGATCAATATGTATTTTTTGTCGTGAATTCTTTAGTATGGGGCGCTTTTTGATCGTGATATCTAACACATTCAATTACGATAGTAACGCTGTCTCGCAATACGAAAAAGAAAATTTTGTGCTAGAAACATCTTTATACTAGTATACTTTATACAAATTATTAGAACAAATGTTTCCACTTGATTTGCGCACTCTACTTTCCAGGCGTATCAGAACTGGCTAAATTTAAAGCAATCCTAAATATTTCTTTATCAGTTATGTGGTCGTCCTGAAAAGGACGGGGTTTTCAACTCCTCGTCGTTACGGATGGCCAGCTGCAGATGGCGAGGGATGATTTTCGTTTTCTTGTTGTCACGGGCAGCGTTACCGGCAAATTCCAACACTTCGGCAGCCAAGAACTCCATCACTGCCGCCAGATAGACCGATGCACCGGTACCGTCACGTTTGGCGTAGTTCCCCTTCCGAGGCAAACGATGGATTCTGCCGCCAACTGGGAACTGCAGACCAGCACGGTTTGAGCTTTGCCTTGCCCTTAACCGTTCCTCCTGTATGCGTGTTTCTGCGTCGAAATCCCACAAGATGATGTTAAGAGCTAGACAGCCAATTCAGTATTACTAGCTGCCGCTATGCTAACTCTCTCTTTTATATCGTCTCACTGTTTCCCGTTCTGCGTGAAGGAAAGGAATTCTAACATATGGGTGATCCTTACACCATTACCAATAGCAGGTATAAAATAAAATGTGATGTGAGAAATAGCATCATTTAAGTTAAAGCAGCTACTCTGAACGTACGATACGCCGTAAGCACGCTGAAAGCGAAAACCCGTAGAAAGGCAGCCAAGAAGTCCAGCAAGCAGGCCCATTCAAATAGCACTTTTCAGTGCTAAAAATTATCATAAAGAACTAGTTGAATTTTGACGCTTTCCTACCATTTTCCGAGCAAATGTTGCCGAAACAAGGCACACACGAGAAGTTAAATTAATTTGCACTGTCACTAACACATTCAATTACGAACGGCAATGCGAAAGTAGAAGTGATGATGTTGAATACATCTTTATACTAGTATACAAATATGCCGTGCGAAAGAGTTGCCACGTACAGATCAATATGTATTTTTTGTCGTGATTTCTTTAGGATGGGGCGCTTTTTGGTCGTGATATCTAACACATTCAATTACGACAGTAACGCTGTTTCGCAATACGAAAAAGAAAATTTTGTGCTAGAAACATCTTTATACAAGTATAGTCCAATCAACGTGCGAATGTGTTGGTGTGGCTATTCTCAGCAGTTGAAAGGTTAATGCTAGTGTGAGTATGTCGAAATAACCCAGTGAATTTTGTCGAGCCGCATCGTGTCAATTATTGAAGACATGTATGCAATAAAAAACACTGCAATGCCAAGAGAACAGCTGAGAAAGACATAAAATCGTTCATGAAACTGTATATCATGTAATGGAACTGTCTTCTACTTGGTTCATTAGTTCATAGCTTACAAAATTCTATATGTATTTTTCGCAGTGTATGATTATGAGTCTGAAATGTTTTACCTCAGTGTAAAATTGAACCCACAAAAACTTTGACTTCGGTTCGCACACATTCTAATTTCGTATATGAATAGATCTGCGCACTCTGCATTGGTGTGAGTAACTGAGACGTCAAATTGCTCAATGGGTGTCTCGAAATATGCCGTGCGAAATAAGGTTGCCACATATACAGATTAATCTGTATTTTACTTCTCCTGAACAATTCAGACTTAAATGTTGCGAAAATAAAATAAATCTTAACACCGTACCCTCTAAGAGAGAAAGAGAGATAAGTTTTTAACTTGAGTAATTAATACATAGTGCTGAACTCCAGCGTTGCCAGGTTGCCAGATTTATCTGGCAAATGCCAGATTTTTCTCGCTTCGCCACACACTCAAACTCACCAGATCTTTTACCAGATTTTCCAAATTTTCCCAGATTTTCCAAATTTTCCTAGATATTTTCCTAGAGCTCGTAGCTCAGTGGTCTGTGAAAGGATTTATATAATCTAACTACCAATAGAATCGAATTTTTTCAACTTAAACGTGTATAGCAAAATCATTGAAGTATTTCAATAGTACACTATTGAAAAACCTGTCTCATTTGACCCATGTCAACACCAGCCAATCAGAACGCGTTCTGGTTCTGAGGAGAAGAACAAAATATCTGCTTTGTTCGAGAAAAATGTTCCGAAAAGTGTTGAATATCGCAGTGAGTACCTCAATTTGGTCCTTCTGAATGCTAGAAACGAATCCCTACAGTATATTAATAGTTTCTTTCAATAAATTATGCAAATCCGAAATGAAATAATCGACATTAAATACAAAATTAAATCAACAAAAATTGGATCAGTTTGGATTCTATCGCCACTGCGAGCAGATGTATTTTGTGTCGTTTGCAAAGCTAGTTTCGCTTCCGACAAGAGCGATTACGTCACAGCTGCGTCATTTGCATTGGTGAAAAAGCATCGGTGGAGAGCATTTCACAAAATCAGCCGTTCTAATGGCTCTAAAAGTTTTCTAAGGAACTATTAAGATTTGTTGTCCGCAAATCGAAGGGAAATATCCTCAGTTTAGTGCAAATCTAGAACAGTTTGATTAGATTTGTGCACTTTTCGCTGTGTGAAATTCACAGTAATCGAGATCAAGTGAAGCATTCTTTGTTTTTGAGAAAAATGTGGAAAAGAGGAATGCTTGCATAATTCATACAAATGATCAACTAATTGATGTTGGCAAGTGTTTAGGAACATGGCAGTTGTTTTCGTATTCACGACATCCAGTTATGTCTCTGACATTACCCACCGCCTTTTTTTTTAAATTATATTTCTCCTGAGTATCGAAAATCTTGTTTTATTTAGATCATTTTGGTTACCAAAACAATCCGGATCTCTTTCCCTCCCTACTAACAAATCTCCTATCCCGTGATGCTCGTGGAGATATAGTGGTCTCTTGAAACAACGAGTATCGGACTAACATTCCTTTCTTTCCCTCAGTAGCACAGCCTTTGGTCGTAACCAGCTTCGTTAATGATCAATTATTAATAAAAAGTTAGGAGTGAGTGGGTATGTACAGTGAAAATTATTTGCTTCTCTCAACCTTCATTTACTTGTTTCATTGTACATTTCCACTCATTCAGCTCAGCTCTTTATAAAAGCGTCGTCATTTCAATCAGTGGCGTATCTAGGAGCATTCGCCCCGGCGCAACAATTTTAGAGGAGCGGCAAAGTAATCCTTGGGACCTTTTTTTCGCTCGCCCATGAGATGGAGTTCAGCTTGGTTTTATTTTTGCTCACTAAACCAACGATGGGGGCGGCAACTCTCTTATTTTGTCCCGGGCGCCAAATTTCCTCGGTACGCCACTGATTTCAAGTAAGCTCTTTTGCTCGATTTTCTATTAAGGATCAAGAGTAAAGGCGCCAAATTTCCTCGGTACGCCACTGATTTCAATTAAGCTCTTTTGCTCGATTTTCTATTAAGGATCAAGAGTAAACCAAGTGGTCGTCAAATGGTGAGATAACTAAGTCCTCACAAGTCCCTATCTCATGCCTCCCCGAGCGTCTATGATGACATTTGGTCAATAGAACGGCGTCGACTGGGTGCTATCGCCTTCTGCGTTAGTAGCAGAATGAGAGGGTGCGAAATGGCTTGTAGGTTGAAGCCCATCCTAAAGTGCAGTGTTTATCATAGTATATTACAACATATAATTGTGTTGTTTATTACATCATGTATTATTATTATTATTTTTATTAGAAGAGCGTAACTTACACTGCGATATTACCTGTTATATTGTATCATAGCATATTATTTCATATATTATCGTCTTACACTATGTTATGTTATTATATACTATGTTGTATGGTATTATACTGCATTGCATTATATCATATTATATTGTATTATATTTTATTATATTATGTAATATTATATTATATTGTATTCTATTGTATTGTGTTATATTGTATTGCATTATGTTGTATTATATTATATTATATTATATTATAGGGTTTATTATTAGTAGTACTACGTACCTCTGCGCAAAATATAAATTTGTTTTCCTTATAAGTTATCATTTTTAAAGTAACTTTCAACTAAATATCAAGGTCGTCAAAAGCTGAGCTTCATGCCTACACGTGTGTCTGTGGTGACAAATGGTCGATGGAATGCGTTGATGGCAGAATGAGAGGATGAGAAATGACATATAAATTCAAGTAATATAATATCATAGCATATCGCAACATATCATTTTATTTATTCTATTATTCATTATATAATTCATTGTACTATATTATATTGTTTTTTATTGTTATTTTCATTATTATATTTATTGTTATTATTATTAATTTGTCATCAATAATAATAACATATATTATTTTTATAGATGTGGATATTATTATTATTATTAGAAGAGAAATATTCTACTTTCTGCAGTATTGCGAAGATAGAAGAGCATAACTGACACTATATTAACTGTTATTTTATATCATTGTATTATATTATATTAAATTAAAATATATTATATTATATTATGTTATATTATATTATTTTGTAATCTATTATATCATTTTATGTTATATTAATTTCATTACACTATGTTTCATTGTATTTATCAATATAAAACATTTTGCATGGAGGCGTAAAGGGGAGGGAGCATTAGGGCATCGGACGAATTGATGACTGGACGAGGGATTGTGGATAGCCAGCCCAAGTCACTTGAAGGAAACTTGTTTCCTTCTGAAGGTTTGAAATGAGTCTGACGCGCCCTTCTCAAACAAACCATCAGGCGGGTTCAAGCATGTATAGCGATATGCTTCATCCATGCACTGGATATTATGGTTGGAAGAGCATCTTTTATTCCCGCGGAATACGAGTAAGTGACTCTACTTACGTATCCGCCCAACCCTTTTTGTTCGCTTTTCGGTAACAGCTATAGTAAGAAGGTGAATGGATGAGTCATATCGGGGCTACTGTAAGTCTACCGGCATCCACTGGCAAGTCCTTGAACTGATGGTGGCTTCACTTCACATCACATCACATCACATCATCAAGAGTGCACCAAGTTAACTTGTTGTTTTATGGTCATCACCGCAAACAAACTGATATGGACGGTCATCGATTTTTTTCGGTGAAAGTAATAACTAATCGGTGCATTTAACCGGGCGTTTCGACCTACTAAGGTGTTCGGTCATCCTCAGCGGCTATCTAAAAACATATATTTGTCAAGTAAGCTAACTCTAAACATTGAATTTTAACACTTAACTTACATGCTAATGACGTCTACACTACTACACTTCACATTTTCAACTGTCTTGTCTTTTGCGCTCTCTCTGTCTCTTATCTGTTTTGGCTGTATAGAGGTTTTAATTTTGTCAACTAGTCCGTTGCATGCTGATCTAAACTTTATCGAATCTCGTTGAAGGTTAAACGTGTTCGACTCTCCTCTAATTTTTATATAGAACATCTCAGCTGTTAAACGTGTGTCAGTTCTTTGTACTTCATCTAAAATTTTAACGTTCTCAAAATCAAAAACATGACCCTCATTTATACAGTGTTGAACTAAACCAGTATTGCCTATGCATTTTGATTTAACATCCTTTTTATGCTGCTCTATACGTTTTTTTAAAAATTGGCTGGTTTGGCCAATATATGACTTTCCTTTACATATCCCGCACGGTATTTCATAAACAACGTTCGTTCTACGGTCTATTGTTATTCTATCTTTTAGCTTACTATATACTGTGTCTTTGATTTTGTTAACTGTTCTAAACGCCAACCTAATGTTGTATTGAGATAGATAACGTGCTAACTTTTCTCCTAGACCTGGTATATATGGTGCGGATATGAATTTGGTGGCTATACTGTTATTGTTGTTCTGTGTTTACGAGTTGTATAGGAAATGTGTTCGTTGTTGAATAATATTATTGATGAAGAAATTAGGATAGTTATTATTAATAAGAATTCGTTTTACAATATTCAGAGCATTAGGTCTGTAACAAGCCTCGCTTAATTTCAAAGCCCTATCTACAAGAGCTATCCCTGTGTTTTTCTTGTGATTAAATGGACTCAATGAGTTGTAGTCTAAATATCTGCCTTCTAGGTCCTTTGGAGTCCACTCTGTCGTAATACGATCATTCTCTCTTCTTAACAACGTATCTAGGAATCAGATTCGCCCATTATTCTCCAGCTCTACAGTAAATTGCAGTCGTGGATGGAAACTGTTGAACACCTCCAACATCCGATCAACATATTCTCGTTGCACACCTACCAAACAATCGTCCACATATCTTCTAAAGAAGACTGGCACAATCCCTTCCTGGCGTAGCTGTGCCAAAGCGCTCATTTCAATTCTCTCCAAAACTATATTTGCTACTACTGGAGACAATGGCGAACCCATTGGTAATCCAAACTTCTGTTTGAAAAACCGACCCTGATGCTTGAAAAAAGTGAATGATAACACCAGCTGTAGCATATCGATGAAATTATTTTCAGGAACTTTGGTGTGTGCCATTATCTCTGTCCATCGTAACCTCACGTTTTCAACGGCATAATCCACTGGCACGTTTGTGAACAGTGAAACCACATCCAAAGAAATCATCATACAATCGTCTTGAATAGTGTGCTGTCTGATATCGCCGACAAAATCAAAACTATTTACGATATGATGTTCTGTTTTACCTACAATGCAGTTCAGGATCGATATAACAAACTTTGCGGCATTGTACGTGGCTGTACCAATCTCGGAATTGATAATCCGCAATGGAATTCCATCCTTGTGCGTTTTTGGTAATCCGTATATCCGTGGCGGGTTGCAATTATAAACCTTCAATCTTTGTTTCGTAGTTTTTTCTATCCATTCTGCATCACACCATTGGTCAAACATCGTGTTAATTTGTTTCAACGTGGATACCGTCAGATCGTTCCTGATCTCTTCGTACGTTTCTTTGTCATTCACCAATGCTAACATTTTTGTCTCATATTCAGCTCTATTCATAACTACCGTTGATTTGCCTTTGTCTGCTTTCGTAACAATCAGATCATCTCTGTCAGCTAAATACTTGCAGCTTCTAACAACATCCTTACGTATCCACTCGTTATCATTGTGAAACGGTTGCTTCACGTAGTTAATAAGATTAATCATAGCGTTTGAAACAGCATTTCTTATATCATCAGCATTAGGATCCCAATGAATACAACTTTCAATTTCAGAAAGCAACCGTACATAAGGTGCATTTTTTAAATCTGGCACATTAAATCCAGCGCCTAGTTGTAATGTGCGCATTACATAATCAGGCAATTCCACGTTTGAATAGTTTGACACCCACGAGCTTTGTTTTGATATTTTATGTACCTTTTCAGTTTTTAAATTTTTCAATTTCCTCGTCTGTCTTGACTTATATTGTGCGAAAACGGATTCTTCTTTCCTTTTGACCGCAGCCTTCAGATAATCAAAATCTTCAATAGAAACACAATGTTCGATGAAATTGAGTTGCGTTGCTGCTTTGGTTTTAAGTTTGCTGAGACTTCGGAGGCTGTCCGAGATGAGCAAACTCAGCAAGCTTTGTTTGAACTTTTTTATTGTTCTTTCTGCTTTCAGTATCGATTGCTCATTTTCGATATCCAGGTTAAGGCAGAAATCGAAACCGCACGGCATAACTTTTGTTCTACGACAATTTAGTAGAAACAACTTTTTGTTTTTTAGCCGTGAAGCAACCGTTTCACAATGATAACGAGTGGATACGTAAGGATGTTGTTAGAAGCTGTAAGTATTTAGCTGACAGAGATGATCTGATTGTTACGAAAGCAGACAAGGGCAAATCAACGGTAGTTATGAATAGAGCTGAATATGAGACAAAAATGTTAGCATTGGTGAATTACAAAGAAACGTACGAAGAGATCAGGAACGATCCGACGGTATCCACGTTGAAACAAATTAACACGATGTTTGACCAATGGTGTGATGCAGAATGGATAGAAAAAAACTACGAAACAAAGATTGAAGGTTTATAATTGCAACCCGCCACGGATATACGGATTACCAAAAACGCACAAGGATGGAATTCCATTGCGGATTATCAATTCCGAGATTGGTACAGCCACGTACAATGCCGCAAAGTTTGTTACATCGATCCTGAACTGCATTGTAGGTAAAACAGAACATCATATCGTAAATAGTTTTGATTTTGTCGGCGATATCAGACAGCACACTATTCAAGACGATTGTATGATGATTTCTTTGGATGTGGTTTCACTGTTCACAAACGTGTCAGTGGATTATGCCGTTGAAAGCGTGAGGTTACGATGGACAGAGATAATGGCACACACCAAAGTTCCTGAAAATAATTTCATCGATATGCTACAGCTGGTGTTATCATTCACTTTTTTAAGCATCAGGGTCGGTTTTTCAAACAGAAGTTTGGATTACCAATGGGTTCACCATTGTCTCCAGTAGTAGCAAATATAGTTTTGGAGAGAATTGAAATGAGCGCTTTGGCACAGCAACGCCAGGAAGGGATTGTGCCAGTCTTCTTTAGAAGATATGTGGACGATTGTTTGGTAGGTGTGCAACGAGAATATGTTGATCGGATGTTGGAGGTGTTCAACAGTTTCCATCCACGACTGCAATTTACTGTAGAGGGCGAATAATGGGCGAATCAGATTCCTAGATACGTTGTTAAGAAGAGAGAATGATCGTATTACGACAGAGTGGACTCCAAAGGACCTAGAAGGCAGATATTTAGACTACAACTCATTGAGTCCATTTAATCACAAGAAAAACACAGTGATAGCTCTTGTAGATAGGGCTTTGAAATTAAGCGAGGCTTGTTACAGACCTAATGCTCTGAATATTGTAAAACGAATTCTTATTAATAATAACTATCCTAATTTCTTCATCAATAATATTATTCAACAACGAACACATTTCCTATACAACTCGTTAACACAGAACAACAATAACAGTATAGCCACCAAATTCATATCCGCACCATATATACCAGGTCTAGGAGAAAAGTTAGCACGTTATCTATCTCAATACAACATAAGGTTAGCGTTTAGAACAGTTAACAAAATCAAAGACACAGTATATAGTAAGCTAAAAGATAGAATAACAATAGACCGTAGAACGAACGTTGTTTATGAAATACCGTGCGGGATATGTAAAGGAAAGGCATATATTGGCCAAACCAGCCAATTTTTAAAAAAACGTATAGAGCAGCATAAAAAGGATGTTAAATCAAAAAGCATAGGCAATACTGGTTTAGTTCAACACTGTATAAATGAGGGTCATGTTTTTGATTTTGAGAACGTTAAAATTTTAGATGAAGTACAAAGAACGAGATTCGATAAAGTTTAGATCAGCATACAACGGACTAGTTGACAAAATTAAAAACCTCTATACAGCCAAAACAGATAAGAGACAGAGAGAGCGCAAAAGACAAGACAGTTGAAAATGTGAAGTGTAGTAGTGTAGACATCATTAGCATGTAAGTTAAGTGTTAAAATTCAATGTTTAGAGTTAGCTTACTTGACAAATATATGTTTTTAGATAGCCGCTGAGGATGACCGAACACCTTAGTAGGTCGAAACGTCCGGTTAAATGCACCGATTAGTTATTACTTTCACCGAAAAAAATCGATGACCGTCCATATCAAGTTAACTTGTGTTGGTAATTTGTGTATTACGTACATTTTATTTGGTACGTATGTCACAGATCTTTGTATTCATATAGGCATTGCATCCAGTCTATCAAAGTGGCTTGCACGACTGAGTTTCAAACAATCTTTTTTACAATAATTTATTCTCAAATGAATGTTAAGCCGACTTTTTGGATGAAATATCAGTTTTGATCAATTTTTTATCAACGTTTGATGATGATGATGGTTCCACCTCATACTCCTACAAAGGTGTGAGCAGAACGAGTTATCTGAATGATGATAAATATTTTTGCACATATTTCAACCAGTAAATAAAAGAAAACAATCTGATTTATCTAGCAGGTATAGATTCTTCTTCAAAAGAATCTATACCTGCTAGAAATATTTGAATGTGACCACTAAATCACATTCAAATATTTCGGATTTACTATCCAGGGTTAATCAAGAAAATTTCCAACCCGGGAAGATCCTTGATCACATCAGGAATGAAACCCGATATCTTTACCAGTATCAGACAGTAATTCACCTGGCCCTTTCCGCCGAAACAGTTCATCGCTACACACATCAGCTACGATGGAGTAACGAGATTGCGGATGAGCAGAGCCAAGCCCAATTCCATCAACAACTGTCGATCCCAATTAGTTTCCCGAATCTATTCTTTAAATTATTAATCAAACCTTGCGATCAAGGTCAAGAGAAAACTTAACACACTGATTGCTAAGGCTCTTCGGCCAGTCCTGTTCGCTTTCCAAATAGTCACTTGAAATCATACTATGTTATTCTTCCTTCAACATTGCGAATTATCAAAGTTTCATTAAAATTTCGGAAGAAGAAATTTTTCTGTGTTCGATTGTATGACGATCTGCAAAATGAAAATAATACATGCGTGGAAAGATTTTTGTTACGGGAATAACATATAACAAATTCATTTCGATTCTAGCAAACTTACATACAAAAGTAATGTAATTTCATAGATTTATATATTTATCATATAAATGTTGGAAGAAAATTGGAAGAAATGTGTATAAAACTCATTTTTCGCTCATCATAAAATTATTCGAACTGTTCTATAATTCCTTATTAGGAATAAACTCTTCTCAGGGATTAAATGACAATGTGTAACGTACATTCAGTCTGATTTATGACGATTAACACACAGTTCACTAGCATTTCAAACGTAACTGACAGCCATATAATATATGAATCACACGTATAAGAAGTAAAGCTCACTGAATATTGATCATATGATCATTCAATAGTCGGAATTCTCAGTTATTTATCGCATTGAATAAAGTTTCAGTCAAAATGCGGCAGGCATTTTCTTTTAGTGTAACATCAATGTTTAGAGTTGATCGTTTGAAACGGTCTTCTGCAGTTTTCCTCGGAACAGGCTGGCGTCCTTTAGCAAACCATTGATACATCGGAAAGCGTTCTGTATGTGTGCTGGATAGAATCCAAATTTCTTGCATTTTCGAAAGAAATTCTTTTGGTTTAGCTGTGCGCACAATTTATTTACGGTGTGCGCATAACTTTGATACACTTTGCGTTGTGATGAGGGAAGGCTGTTGTAGAAAGTTGCATTGCTTGTTGTTTCACTTATCGCCAGTTTTTTTCAATGATTTTTTAAGCACCGGGGTGAGGGAATCAACGTGATGGAGAGATCTAAATACCGTCAGGTCTCTCTCACTTCGGTTGTGCTTGTGCAACACAGGACGAAGAAAGGACCCAGTCACAACCTACAAACCAACCAGCCAAGACGACCAGCTAGAACTCCAGATGAGGATTAGTACTCTTCTGTAAGTAGTATTTTTTTTACTTATTAACAAAAAGTGAACACAGTGATAATACTAACAAGTGTATCAAAGTGAATATTTGAAACACAGGAAAGAGCTAAAACTTATATTATATTTCACCAGAGCATGTTAACCTTCAAAATTGCAAATCTGAGACTGGGATACAAGTAACAAACAAACACGGAACGCATAAAATCGGAAAGTCAACCACCTTCGACATTTTCCAAATTAAAAAAAAACTTAAATTTTACATTTTCAAATTTCACGAGTTCTTTGATAGTTTAATTGGTTACGAATCACTAAGGGATACAAGTAACAAACATACACGGAACGCATAAAATCGAAAAGTCAACCACCTTCGGCATTTTCCAAATTAAAAAAAAACTTAAATTTTACATTTTCAAATTTCACGAGTTCTTTGATGGCTTAATTGGTTACGAATCACTAAGAGACATCAAAGCACAGATTGATAGAGCAAAAAATAAGATAAAAATCGGAAGAAAAGAGTTGACAATGCAAAAACATTTCCCACCTCAAAATAAAATCAACTTGACTGAACAAAAATTTCAATACGTCCCAGTACAGACAGTAAAAGACGGAGACTTCTGGATACAAAACGAAACGAATTTAGGAAAATTTTCTTTATTACCTGGGCTTTACCGGAGCACAAACAGAACAGCAATAGTAGCAATACAAAATCATTCCGACATTCCGTTGGAAATTAATTTAAATGAAATTAATATTAAAACAGACAAATTCTAGGTAATCCAAGAGCCAAATAGGCAAGAAATTAACCAAAAATATAACTTTCGGGAAGACCATCTAAACGACGAAGAAAAAAAAGCGATAAAAACCGTCATCAATCAAAATAAAGAAATACTACATTCAGAATCTGAAAATTTGACATTTACACATAAAATTAAACATGAAATCAAGACAGTGGACAATATATCAATTTACACAAAATCTTACAAATATCCTCAGATATTTGAAGGAGAGATACAAAGACAGGTACACAAGATGCTAAAAGACGGCATTATCAAAGAGTCGATATCACCATACACCTCTCCCGTATGGATAGTACCGAAAAAAGCCGATGCATCTGGACAAAAAAATTTCGTTTAGTGATCGATTTCCGAAAACTCAACGAAAAAACAGTAAATGACAAATTCTGATACTCGACAAATTGGGTAGAACTCAGTATTTTTCAACAATCGACTTAGTATCAGGATTTCACCAGATACAACTAGCCGAGGCAGATGCCGAAAAAACGGCGTTTTTCGTGAATTCTGGAAAATACGAATTTACCAGAATGCCCTTCGGCCTGAAAAACGCACCTGCCAAATTTCAGCGAGTGATGGACTGTATTTTGCGAGAACTAATAGGAGTGTGTTGTTTCGTCTATATGTATGACATAATCATTTTCTCTAGCTCACTGCAAGAGCATCAACAAGATTTGTCACGAGTAATGAAAAAGTGGAAAGACGCCAGTCTGAAGACACAAATGTGAGTTCTTCAGAAAGGAAGTCCAATTTTTAGGACACACGGTGTCAGAAGACGGAGTGAAGCCTAACGCGGATAAAATTAAAATAGTTGGAAAGACTTCGCGAAGGTGGTAAAACCAATGACAAAATTACTAAGGAAAGACACATAATTCAAAATTATACCTGAAATCGACGACTGTTTTCATAAATGCAAAAAGATACTAACCATTTATCCCGTACTAACATATCCCGAATTTAGTAAGGAATTCAATTAACGAACTGGCATCCTAGATAGGAACTTCTAATAACAGCTTAACTAGGATAATCCAGGAAAGGATATCTGAGCTTCGCAACAGGAACTTCTAGCAAAAGCTTCGAGAAATTCTCCCACATTCAAAGCCCTTTTGGTCCTTAACGAAGTTACCATTGCTGATAGCGTAGCTGAGGTTGACCAATCGGACAGCTTAGTTCATGAAGAAAGTAGAGTCACTGCGAATGAGCTGATGGCTATTGTGAAAAAATCCAAAAATATGAAGGCCCTCGGTTTCGATACCACATTTAACATTGAGCTGAAACATGTGAGTATTCGCTCATTTGTTTTCTTAGCTAAAATTCTTGACAGGTACTGAGAGCTTGGTTACTTCCCTTCAAAGTGGAAGTTAGCTAAACTTATCAAAGTTTTGAAACCGGGGAAAGATCCTTCCTTTTCCAAGAGCTTCCTCTCTGCCCTATCCAAGCTGTTTGAAAAGTCAATACAAAGGCGAATTCATGCTCTCGCAGATGAGCAGGATATATTACTGGAAGAACAGTTTAGGTTCCGGAAAGGAAGATCCACCATCCACCAACTCACAAGGGCTAAGGGTCATCCAGCAAAACAAATCAGTGTCCAAAACAATTGCCATGGCAATATTGGATATTGAAAAGGCATTAGATAATGTGTGTCACGATGGCCCGGTTGTTTAAAGTGCATCGGTATAATTTTCCCATGTATCTTATTAAAATTATCAAAAATTATCTTGCAGATAGAGCATTCCAGGTTTCTCTGAATAATCCACTTTCAGAAAGATTTACTATTCCTGCTGGTGTATCCCAAGGAAGTATCCTAGGTCCCATCCTATACAACATTTTTACATCAGACATCCCACCTCTTCCGAGTGGTGGTATTCTGTCACAATTTGCTGATGATACTGCCACAAAGGTCGTGTCATTAATGGTCTCAGGAATAAACTACAGATAGGTCTGGACGCTCTAACTGAATATTTTACAAGCTGGAAATTTGTGATCAATGCAGCAAAAACTCAGGTCATCTTGTTTCCACATTCAAGATCTCCAAAACTTGTTCCTTCAGACGAATGCCAAATACGATTCGGTGATGAGGTCATGCAATGGTCCGACGAAGTTATCTATCTAGGACTCACCTTTGACAGACATCTGATATTCAGGTCACATGTTGACAGAATCGTTTCAAAATGCAGCATACTCAATAGGTCTCTGTATCCGCTGATTTGTAGAACATCTAAACTCTGCCTGAAGAATCAGATGGCTGTCTATAAACAAATCATCTACCCCGCAATTAAATACGCAGTCCCTGTTTGGCGGGGCTGTGCACGAACACACAAACTTAGGCTCCAACGCATTCAAAATAAGATCTCAAAGATGATTCTAAATCTACCCCCTTGGACAAGAACTAGTGAAGTACATGAGATGGCCTCCCTGGATATACTAGAACAAAAATTCGAACAATACTGCACGAAATTTGAGGAGAGGGGCTCAATCTCTGAAATACAAATAATTCAAAATTTATACGTATTAGGTTAGGGATAGTTATAAGTAGGTAGATATTTTATTAATAATTAAAATGAATATGATTAAACATTAGTATGTAAAACAAGAGTAACTAAAACACCTATTATTAATAACGAATCGTATCAACAACAAAAATGAAAGGCCAAAGAGTCAAAACATTAGTACTGTAAAATGTTGATGTAATACACAAAAATAAGATTAATAAACAAATATTTATGCAAAAAAATGAGCGGCAGCCAGTAATACTGAATTGACTGTCTAGCTGTTAACAGCATCTTGTGGAATTTTTACGCAGAAACACGCACACAGGAGGAACAGTTAAGGGCAAGGCAAAGTCCCGCTCGAACCGTGCTGGTCTGCAGTTCCCAGTTGGCAAAATCCATCGTCTGCTCCGGAAGGGAAACTACGCAGAGCATGGCGGTGCCGGTGCCCCGGTCTATCTGACGGCAGTGATGGAGTACTTGGCTGTCGAAGTGTTGGAATTGGCCGGTAACGCTGCCCGTGACAACAAGAAAACGAAAATCATCCCTCGCCATCTGCAACTGGCCAACCGTAACGACGAGGAGTTAAAAACCCCGTCCTTTTCAGGACGACCACATCACTGTGATAAAGAAATATTTATGATTGCTTTAAGTTTAGTCAGTTCTGATACGCCTAGAAAGTAGAATTCGCAAATCAAGTGGAAACCTTTGTTCTAACAATTTTTTCATTTTTTTCATTTGTTCAATTTGTTCAACTCTGTTTCGCACGGCATATTTGTATACTAGTATAAAGATGTGTTCAAAATCATTACTTTCGCTTTCGCATTGCCGTTCGTAATTGAATGTGTTAGTGACGGTGCAAATTAATTTAACTTCCATCTTGATGAATCTTTTGGTAGGAAATATTGAGATCGGAGATGGTTCTCGTGTGTGTCTTGTTTCGGCAATGGACTTTCTGGCTGCCTTTCTACCGATTTTCGGTGTCATTATGCTGACGGTGTCTTGTGCATTCAGATCGGGAAACAGTGAGACGACAGCTCCTCGATGTTGCTCTCGTGTGTTTTGTTTTAGGAACAGCTGCTCAGCAAATGGTAGGAAAAATGAACCACTCAACTTTTATATGAATGTTCTTGTATAGATGCAGACATATCGCGTTCTGATTGGCTGGTGCTTTCATGGGTTAAATCAAACAGGTTTTTCAATAGTGTACTATTGAAAAACTTCAATGCTGTTGCAATACACGTTCAAGTTAAAAATTTTCGATTCTATTGGTAGTTAGATTATATAAATCATTCTACAGATCACTGAGCTATGAGCTTTCAAAATACGAGAAAGGCAAACGCGCCTTATGAATTATCTTCTTTGATACTCGTTTATACCAAACATTTAGAAAAAGTTTAATTTTGAACTATTTGAGGATATATCAAACAACTGAAAATTTTATTATAAAATTGTTTTCATATTTCCGATGGCGTGTAGCAAGAATTATATTGATTCATTATATATAACATGAGACAATTCACGATCAAAAACTTATCACTCTCTCAGAGGGTAAATTTTGAAAAGGCGCCCCATAGTAAAGTAAGTCGTATTCACGACAAAATGCTATAACTGAGCACATACGTCAGTTTGGAAGACCAAATACTATAGTAAGCGACCAAAAACCATCATTCAGATCAATCGACTTTATCGAATTCTTAAGTGATCTAGGAATTGAAACACATTTCGCCAGCAATTCTAGCGCGAACGGTATAGTTGACTCCACACTTATTGAAATATTTAGATCAACGAAACAACAATTCAACGATCTCTCTCTCTCAAAAAACACGTTAACGTCGCGATCGATATCTACAATAATACTTTCCATGAAGCAACTAAGACTAAACCGCGCGATTTAATATTTAACACGGTATAGTTGAAAGATTCCACTCCACACTTATTGAAATATTTAGATCAACGAAACAACAATTCAACGATCTCTCTCTCAAAGAACACGTTAACGTCGCGATCGATATCTACAATAACACTTTCCATGAAGCAACTAAGACTAATCCGCGCGATTTAATATTTAACACTTTAAATACAACAAATACTTTGGAAATAACAGAAAATTTTCATAAACTTCAATAAAAGATTAAAAATGAACTCGATGAACGAAGAACAAAGTACGAGGATAACAACGCACACAAACAACCACCTAAAACATTTTATTTTATTTTATTTTATTTTTATTTTTTAATTTATTTTATTTTATTTTATTTTGGGGAGCAGGGAAAAGCCCGATGGAGATGAAATATAGCAATCTCTCTCTCCAGCAGGCATAAAAAGGCGGGTGGGTAATGTCAGAGCCATAACTGGATGTGATGAATACGAAAAAACTGGCACACTCTCCCTTTTCCGAATATCAGTTAGTTGATGGATTGTATGAATTGTGCAAGCTTTCCCTTTTTTCACTACTAAAGTTTGAAGCGATGCACCTACATTAAAGTACAGATTAGTTACATTAAACAGCTACTATTCTACAACTATATATTCCAAACTTGAAACAATTCCTTTTTAATTTGCTAATATAGGAGGCTAGGTACGACAAATTTGTAGAATACTGGACTTTTTGGCTGCCTTTCTACCGATTTTCGTTGTCATCGTGCTGACGGTGTCTCGTGCGTTCAGAATAGCTGCTTTCATTTTATACCTGCTACTGGCAGCAGTATACGGACAGCCCCTTTGCCAAAATTCCTTTTTCTATTCGCAGAACGGGAAACAGTGAGACGACATAAAAGAGAGAGTTAGTAGAGCGGCAACCAGTAATACTGATTTGGTTGTCTAGCTGTTAACAGCATCTTGTGGAATTTTTACGCAGAAACACGCACACAGGAGGACCAGTTAAGGGCAAGGCAAAGTCCCGCTCAAACCGTGCTGGTCTGCAGTTTCCAAAATCCATCAAATTTTGGCAAAATCCATCGTTTGCTCCGGAAGAGGAACTACGCCGAGCGTATCGGTGCCGGTGCACCGGTCTATCTGGCGGCAGTGATGGAGTACTTGGCTGCCGAAGTGTTGGAATTGGCCAGTAACGCTGCCCGTGACAAGAAAACGAAAATCATCCCTCGCCATCTGCAGCTGGCCATCCGTAACGACGAGGAGTTGAAAACCCCGTCCTTTCCAGGACGACCACATCACTGCGATAAAGAAATATTTAAGATTGCTTTAAGTTTAGCCAGTTCTGATACGCCTGGAAAGTAGAATGCGCAAATTAAGTGGAAACCTTTGTTCTAAAAATTTGTATAAAGTATATTAGTATAAAGATGTTTCTAAACCAAAATATTCTTTTCCGTATTGCGAGACAGCGTTACTGTCGTAATTGAATGTGTTAGATATCACGATCAAAAAGCACCCCATACTAAAGAATTTGCTACAAAAATACATATTGATCTGTATACGTGGCAACTCTGTTTCGCACGGCATATTTTTATACTAGTATAAAGATGTATTCGACATCATTACTTCCACTTTCGCATTGCCATTCGTAATTGAATGTGTTAGTGACAGTGCAAATTATTTAACTTCTCGTGTGTGTTTTGTATCGGCAACAGTTACTCGGAAAATGGTAGGAAAGCCACAAAATTCAACTAGTTCTTTATGATTATCTTTAGCACTAAAAAATGCTTTTTGAATGGGCCTTGCTTGCTGGACTTTTTGGCTGCCTTTCTGCCGGTTTTCGGTGCCATCGTGCTGACGGTGTCTCGTACGTTCAGAGTAGCTGCTTTAACTTAAATGACGCTATTTCTCACATCACATTTCATTTTATACCTGCTACTGGCAGCGGTGTATGGACAGCCACTTTGTAAGAATTCCATTCCTGTACGCAGAACGGGAAACAGTGAAACGATATAAAAGAGAGAGTTATCAGAGTGGCAGCTAGTAATACTGAATTGGCTGTCTAGCTGTTAACAGCATCTTGTGGAATTTTGACGCAGAAACACGCATACAGGAGGAACAGTTAAGGGCAAGGCAAAGCTCAAACCGTGCTGGTCTGCAGTTCCCAGTTGGCGGCACAATCCATCGTTTGCCTCGGAAGGGGAACTACGCCGAGCGTGTCGGTGCTGGTGCATCGGTCTATCTGGCGACAGTGATGGAGTACTTGGCTGCCGAAGTGTTGGAATTAGCCGGTAACGCTGCCCGTGACAACAAGAAAACGAAAATCATCCCTCGCCATCTGCAGCTGGCCATCCGTAACGACGAGCAGTTGAACAAAAACCCCGTCCTTTTTAGGACCACCACATCACTGTGATAAAGAAATATTTAAGATTGCTTCAAGTTTAAGCAGTTCTGATACGCCTGGAAAGTAGAATGCGGAATTCAAGTGGAAACCTTTGTTCTAACAATTTGTTCATTTTTGTTTTCGGCAGCATACTAAAGTATTCACGACAAAAATACATTTTGATCTGCATAGGTGGCAACTCTGTTTCGCACGGCATATTTGCATACTAGTATAAAGATGTGTTCAACATCATCTCTTCCACTTTCGCATTGCCGTTCGTAATTGAATGCGTTAGTAACGGTGCAAATTATTTTAAGTTCCATCTTGATGAATCTTTTGGTAGGAAATATTGAGGTCTGAGATGGTTCTTGTGTGTGTCTTGTTTTGGCAACAGTTGCTCAGAAAATGGAAGGAAAGCGACAAAATTCAATTAGTTCTTTAGCATGATCTTTAGCACTGAAAAGTGCTTTGAATGGGCCTTGCTGAACTTTTTGTCTGTCTTTCTACCGGTTTTCGGTGTCATCGTGCTGACGGTGTCTCGTGCGTTCAGAGTAGCTGCTTTAATTTGAATGACGCTATTTCTCACATCACATTTCATATTATACCTGCTACTGACAGCGGTGTACGGACAACCCCTTTGCCAAAATTCCTTTTCTTGTTCGCAGAACGGGAAACAGTGAGACGACAGGTCCTCGATGTTGCTCTCGCGTGTCTTGTTTCGGGAACAGCTGCTCAGCAAATGGTAGGAAAAATGAACCACTCAACTTTTATATGAATGTTCTTGTATAGATGCAGACATATCGCGTTCTGATTGGCTGGTGCTTTCATGGGTTAAATCAAACAGGTTTTTCAATAGTGTACTATTGAAAAACTTCAATGTTGTTGCAATACACGTTCAAGTTGAAAATTTTCGATTCTATTGGTAGTTAGATTATATAAATCATTCTACAGATCACTGAGCTATGAGCTTTCAAAATACGAGAAAGGCAAACGCGCCTTATGAATTATCTTCTTTGATACTCGTTTATACCAAACATTTCAGAAAAGTTTAATTTTGAACTATTTGAGATTATGTCACACAACTGAAAATTTTATCATGGAATTGTGATTATATTTCCGATGGCATGTCGCAAGAATTATGTTGATTCATTAGATAAAACAGGAGATATTCACGATCAAAATCTTATCACTCTCAGAGGGTAAATTTTGAAAAGGCGCCCCATAGTAAAGTAAGTCGTATTCACGACAAAACCTCCTCATCTTTTGTATCAACAGATTACAATGATCCAACAGATACATTTACGTTTAATTAAAAATTAAACTTAATTAAAACTAACAGTTAAAGCTAAATCACTAACTCTATAACTAGTTGATGACACAATAATACAGCATTACAGAGCAGCTTCCTTGAAAGGCGGGATAGAAGAGCAAAGTGGTCATGAAGATGGAAGAAGAAGGTTAGTTGAGGGAACAGTGAGTGAGCGTGGACGAACGACGGGGCTAGAACCGGCATGTAGATCTAATAAGTGAACGAAAAGACGGTGGAAGACGGAGAAAATGAAAGGGAGGACGAACAGGTTAGTTTCGGCGAATCTGATTAGTTTACAATGAAGATGGTGAATATTTATTTACTGGATAGTTAAGGAATCGTTGAATAAGCGTTTTATCGCGTTACGCGAGAGATGAAAATCAAAGACCTGCGAGCAACTGTTAAACAAACGACACATACTGAGAAACGGTTCATTATATCCGTAGTTAGTTCTAGCACGAGGGATTCGTAAAAATGGATGTGAACGAAGATTGCGACGATGGATGTCAAAGTTGACCAATCGTAGGAGATCAGGGCAATCAATATGTGATTGTATTAAATCAGCGATGAAAACAGCCTTGTAGACGTTTCTACGAACACACAGCAGATCCAGTTCGATCAGTCGGCAACGATCATTATAACTTGGAAGGTTTAATGGGTCTCTCCATGGTAGATTTCGGAGAGCAAACCTAATGAATTTGCGTTGAACAGCTTCAATACGATCAATATCAGTTTGATAATGAGGTGACCAAACGACAGCAGCATATTCAAGCGATGATCGAACTAGTGCACAATAAAGAGTTTTCAAGCAGTGTATGTTAGCGAAATTTTTGGTAATTCGAAATATGAAGCCTAAGAGTTTTGATGCCTTCGAAATCAAGTAGTCAATGTGATTTTTAAAATTAAGTTTATCATCCAGAATAACTCCTAAATCTTTCACGAACGATTCACGCTTAAGAACATTACGCGAAAGATTGTAGTCATATCTTATTACTGAGTGCCTGCGGGAAAATGATATGACGGAGCATTTAGAGGCGTTTAATACCATCTTGTTGGAGTGACACCATTCAACGAATGTATTCAATTGAGCTTGCAAAAAGTGTGCATCTTCTTGTTCTTTGATCAGATGGTAGAGTTTGAAGTCATCCGCAAATGATAGCTTGAAACAATTCAGTAAGAAGTGCAGATCATTAAGGTAGAGTGAGAATATATACGGTCCTAAGTGACTTCCTTGAGGTACTCCAGAACACACAGCAAACGGTGATGTTGTACAGTTTCCTATTTTTACCGACATCTCACGACCAGTAAGATATGAACGCATCCAATTCAGTAAAGAACCACCAAAGCCAAGTCTGTCAAGTTTAGCAATTGTTATTTGATGGTTTATTTTATCAAATGCCGCTGAAAAATCAGTGTAGATAGCATCTACCTGAAGACGAGATTGCATGGATTGCATGATAAAAGATGTGTAGGTTACTAGGTTAGTAGATGTTGACCGTTTAGGCATAAATCCGTGTTGATTTTCAGATATATAGTCATTGAACTTATGATTTATGAAGTCGAGAACAATGATTTCAAATAACTTGGAAACAACACATAGGGAGGCTATTCCACGGTAATTTGTAATATCTGATTTGTTGCCTTTCTTAAAAACCGGGAAAATGTAAGATTTTTTCCAGAGGTCAGGAAATGTTCCCAACTGGAGGGACATGTTGAACAGCATTGTCAGTGGTGAGACGAGGCTATCCAAGCACTTTTTAGTACTATTGAAAGAATACCATCAGGTCCTGCGTTTGTAGAACTTTTTAATTTAAAGCATGCTTTACTTATCATAGTCGGTGTAATAGTAGGGTGTGGTCCAACAGGGGAACGAAGAGGAACGTTGTTTATCGCTTTAGATACTTCGGAGCTGCTGAGGATTTCATAGGAGAAAACGCTACTGAAGTGCCTTTGAAATAGATTGCAGGTATCAAGCAAGGTAGATGATTTAACCTCTCCGAGCGACATATGAGTAGGCAGTCCTGTTTCTTTACGTTGTTCATTAACATGACACCAAAAGCTCTTTGGGTTTTTCTTTAAATTACTTTGAACTCGAAGAAGGTGGGTGTTGTACAACGATCTGTTCAGACGTTTATATCGATTATTAAGAGACACATAATGAGACCTCAGATGTTGAGTTGGCCGCTTCGTGAGTTTTTTTCAAGACAGATCTCTTAGCTCTCTTTAATTGCTTAAGGGTTGGATTAGACCAAGGAGGTTAAACTGATTTATGGCATTTTCTCTTAGGTACGAACTGATCAATAGAATATGAAATTATATTTGTCAATGATGCAGCCGCATAGTTTCCATTATTATTTGATAAAATGTTCTCCCAGTTCAATGAAAGTAGGAACTGATTCATTGCGTTGAAATTAGCTTTCTTGTAATCGTAATAAGTCGTAACTGTTAGATTTTCGAATGAAACAGGTTTATATGCCGCTAGAGTAATTTGAAGCGGAGGATGATAACGGCATGATTTGACAAGAACTGAAGGAGCAACGATAACGGCACAGTCGTTAATTAAGTCTTGACTGACAAAACAAAGATCAAGCATACGATTATTGCTGTTGTAATTCCCGTTTAGTTGAACTAAGCCAGCGGTACTATAGCCGTCTAAGAGAAGCAAAGTTGTAGATGTTTTAGAAGAGCACGTAGGATTAGGATATAAATATCTGGATGAGCTGCGAGTCCATTTAATACCGGGAATATTGAAATCACCTAATATAACCATTTTATCATTCAGGTTCATTTGATTTACAATCATCGAAAGCGAGGCCAGATGCTGTTCGATCATTATCGTATCATTCACACGATCGGGCGGGAAGTATAGAACACACATATAAAGCGTAAATCGTGCGAAAGAGATAGCTATCCAAACTTGCTCTACACTTGATACGTTTGAAAGGGATACTAAGCGAGATTTAAATGATGATCTACATGCAATGAGAACGCCACCACCGACCTTTTTGCTACTATTTTGGTCATTCCGATCTTGCCTGAACACTGTATAACTGCTATCGAAAATTTTCTGAGATAGAATGTTCTCGTTTAACCAAGTTTCAGTCAAAATATATATATATATATATATATATATATATATATATATATATATATATATATATATATATATATATATATCATATATAGCATCTGAGCAAGCGAGATGATAATCGACGAGAGAGCTATTCATTCCTCCGATGTTTTGATAATAGACGTTTAAACCAATGTCGTCTTTTCCGACCTCAGATATCTTACTGGCATTGATGGGTGTATTTGTGGAGCGAGGGGGAAGACTTGCCGTTGAAGCTGGGGAGCAGTCATGAACGAGCGAGGAGATTTCATTTGTGAGGTACTGATTTGCAATCGTTGGGAGAGGGGTCGGGATGAGATCGTTCTGCGTTGAGGCAAAATCATTTGTGTCATCAGAGCTGTGTTGCGCTCTAAAAAAGGAGTGATAGTCACACCGTTGGGCCAGAAATTGGGGGACGATATCTGTTGCTCAAAGTCAGCCGCAACTTTTAACTTGAATGAAACAAAAGAAAGTGGTCGCTCTTGATACTGTCTAACTAGCTTAAGACATTGAATATATCGGCGATTGCAGTTTGTGTGTGTTTCTACATAGCTTATTATGTTCTCCTCTGTTTCACTTGGCAAAAATTTAGTTAAATAATACCAATTGCCGTTACTGGCACCTGTCTGTCCTATAGGATGTGCTACCATAAGGGTAGAGCATTGTTTGTTAGTATCAGTCGTGCAATTGCTTATAGCTAACGGAGACAAAATTTCATTGTTATTGGAGTGTGTACTGGTAGGAATAGAATTGAATGGGATGGGCCCTGAATAAGGGACGTTAGATAAAATTTCTACGTTAGCTTGCCTGGCGTTATTAGTTGATAATTGCGGTGTATGCGTGGGAGTGATGATATTCGTTTTGGGTTGCGATGAAATTATAAGCCGTTGAGCAGTTGGAGCGATGTATAGAGGTTCATTTGAACGAGTGATTGAGTACCCTTGCGAATTAGCAGCGTCGATAGTGATAGTTGATGGTGCAGGAAGGTTGCTGTCGGAGATGCGAGAAGGATGAGGTGCCGCTGTTTGTACAGTGACAATTGGTGGTAGAGGCGGAGCGGCAGAATTGGTGCTGTTCAAGAATGTTGTCGATGGTAAGTTGGTGAAAGTCGAACAGGTTACGATCGGCGCTGTGGCAATTTGTGGTGGTGGAGCAGCGGTGGGAATGTCGCCAATATGGTTGGTACTTATTGATGATGGTGGTGGATGAGCAGTATCGACAGTTGAAGATGATGTTGTGATGGCTATTGGCACTGGTGTGATACCAGTATTGGCGACGATGTTTATCGGATTTGTCGATTGATCGTTAAAATTCAGGTCTGAAACGAGTGGAGCAGAATGAATTGAAGAGGTTAGATGTGATATTGGAACATCAACTCTCCTAATTTTATCTGCTTGAGGCAAAGAAGGTCGGCCGGTACTGCTAGTGCGTGGACGTTTGTTATTGTCTTCGAGTATTGATTCGAAGAGGTTTGTTAGGTCGAGTTGAAGATCGTCAAGCCGTTCGAAGAAGCGAGTACCATCATCGACAGAGCGTTCAGAGTGATCCTGTAGTCTGGAGCGATGATTGCAGCTTGGTCTAGCACAAGTATTAGAATACATTCGACAAAAAAAATAAAAAGTACGGGTGTGTAATGTCAGAGACATAACTGGATGCCGTGAATACGAATAAAACTGACACGATTTGTTTACACTTTCGAATTCGAATTGATAGTTGATGGATTGTGTGAATTGCGAAACTTTCCCCCTTTTCACTACTAAAATTTTCAACGAGTTTTGACGTCGATTATCTCATTTCTGATTTGCATATTTCATTGAAAGAAACTATCAAGATGCTGTACAGGATTCATTTCTGACTTTTAGAAGGACCAAATTGTGGAGTTCTCTACGATATTTAGCACAGTTCGGAACATTTATCTCGAACGATTTTCGCACAGCGAAAAGTGCACGAACCGAATCAAATTATTTTGGGTTTTCACTAAACTGATGATTTCTACCTTCGAATTTCAAAGAAGTAATCTTAATAGTTCTTTAGATAACATTTAGAGCCATTAGAACGGCTAATTTTATATAATGTTGGCCACTTTTCGTTTCTTGTTTTCTTTCTCTCCAATGCAAAGCACCAGCAGCTGATGCAATCGTTCTTGCATGAATTGCAACTAGCTTTGCGTACAAACCGACACATACGCTCGCAGTGCCAAATGATGCGAAACTGGTTTAATGCGTCTTCTCGCCTTGACGACTGGAAGCAAATGAGAACTACGACCTGAGCGTTTGAGGTTTTTAATCACGCAGAAGGTCTGCTTTCATTAACGACTGCTCCAACCGACGACTGAAGTCCAAATGAAAGCACGATCTAAGCGTTTGAGGTTTGGCACCACGCAAAAGGTCTGCTCTCAATACTGACGACCGCTGCTCCCGACGATTGAAGTCCAAATGAAAGCATGACCTAAGCGTTTGAGGCTTTATACCACGCAAAAGGTCTGCTTTCATTGCCGACTGCTCCACCTGACGACTGAAGTCTAAATGAGAGTTGCGACCTGAGCGTTTGAGGTTTTTAACCACGCAGAAGGCGCACTCTTCGAAGCTGCTGGTCCCACGACGTCTGCTTGCATTCAACGCACAAGAAGAAATGATCGAATTTCGACCACGGTTCCCCTTTTATACGCAGTCAGTTGAAGATATGTGTCTGACTACCTCAAAATCGTCGTCCTTGCGCGAAAAAGCCAAGCAAAAGTAAAGAGTTTTCCGCGTTGTTTTGTAAGTTTGAGAAAACTTTATTTTTGAGTTGTTTGTGGTTATCTCACACTGTTCAAAATATTATCCTAAATTCCTGATCATATTTCTGATGAAATGGTGAAAGAATTATGTTGCTACCTTCAATACAAGTCGAGATATTCACGATTAAGTTCTGCCCATTCTTCCCTAAGGCTAATTTTGAAAAGGCACCCCATAGTAAAGTAAGTCGTATTCACGACAAAATTGCATTGTATGTGCATAGTGCGCTGAAGAATTAGCTGCAGAGTTCCGTCAGCGGATTCATTCCGGTTTGGTAATTCACGACACTGGGAGCACAACCAATACATTCCTGGGCAATCACGAATAGACTTAGCTATCGAGGTGTTCAAATCTGCGCATTTAATGTGCAAGCTTCTAGAGCAAAGCCGACAAGCTATTTTGTTGCTTCGTGAACCAGAACCAAAACAAACATCGGCATCACATTTGCTTCTTGTCATAGTGATGAGAGCGATCAAGTTGACAGAATCGTGAGAGATAGAGAGTACCCGTGAGTGCCGCTGAATACAATGTTCGTAGCACTAATGGCGGTCTTTTTATTACGCAAATGTAAATTGTTCACTGGTAAAGGCGCACTAAATGAGTTGCCGGAACAGTTGCCAAAAGTTCACGACGAGAGATACACGATTATTTAACAAGCGCGAAATGAAATTATGATGAAAGCGATAACTTTACACTATTTAATGATGATTTATTGCAGAGCGAAACACAAGGACTTGTATTGACTCGATATACACTGTACCAAAAAACCCAGGCGAAAAAAAAATATATTAAAATAGCACAAAGACTAACAAAAGATAAGAATCTGTATTAAATTGTAAATGTTAAACAAGACAATGAACTTACCTTTGAAGACAATAATGACATTAAAATCCACAAAAATCGTCTAAAATTAGTAAACACCTAAAATGTCCTTCTACTTGCAGAATAATCTCACTCAGCATGATAAACGCCACCATATATAAAGAGATAACAAACTGTAATGAACAACTAGCAACGAAAATCGATACATTAAGAATCAAAATAGGATGCAATAGGATAATACACAAAATAGATCTGGAAACACTAGAATACAACATCAATTATATTGAGAAAATTGCGAAAGCAGTAAAAATTAGTGACCATTTAGAAAACACACTCGAAGCCAAAATACAACTAGCCAAAGATAAACTCTACAGCCTTATCACAGACTAACAGACAGGACACTCAAATAAGATTCTTTAACCATATAAACGGTCATTTCGAATATTCCTTTAGTTGGGACAGTACTCTCATATGTCACGATGGCGCCACGTTACCCTATCAAAAACATCGTGTCTGTCATCTAGATTGTGTTTATTTTTTTCATTTACCAACCGAGTTGCCATTCATACAGAATTACCTGTAATGTATTGATTTGTATACATCCATGCGAATTTCATGCAGGATACAGATTTAATACATAACACATGGATCAATAAGTCCCGAGACTAACAATGGAAACAACATTTTTTTTGCAAATTTTTTTTATTCATCAACATAATCACCTTCTAGGGTGATTCACTTTACGATCTTTCATTATAATTTTTGTCACTTCATTCACATTTTCCGGTGTAACGACTTCCACAGGTCTACGTCATTTGTGTCGGTACGACCACGTTTAAACTCGGCGAACCACCGACAAATCGTTGCTTTTGATGGACAAGAGTCCGGATAACATTTTTCAATCCATTGTTTCGCTTGCACGGTGTTTTTACCCATTAAAAAACAATGTTTTATCAAAACACGAAACTCAGTTTTTCCATTTTTTAAACAAACTACAAAACGACTTTACTCCAACCTCGATAGCTCAGCTGTTTCTGGTCGGATCGACTTAAAATTTTGACCCGTATCAAGTAAAGGTTAGTACTCTAGAAAGACGTGGTTACTGGTTTACTACGAGCGCCATCTTTGCTTTAGTCTCGGGACTTATTGATCCATGTGTTATTGCCAAAACTATATACAGAATTCTGCCTACTTCTCATCATCCAACGCAATACAAAACCGAGCCCGTTTTGTTGCTATATTTACTTGCTTCTGGTCTGCCGCCACTTAATTTCGGATGAAAATTACCAACACCATCAAAAATAGTCTAGATGAACAACGTTGAGAAAAATGATTGTTTACCTTCCAACATCGCTAAAAAAGTTAAATATATTATCAACGTAATCCAATCATGTATTGTGACGAAACCAACTAGTAAAAAAACTTTTACGTAACACAAGGGGTGTACCGATAGTAAATAGTTCGCGCAGTACAATATAGGTGGAACTAGAGTATCACGAAAAAATATTTTTATAAGAATTTACTCATACTGTTATGTCTGTTAGTCTGTGGCCTTATGCCAAGAAGACAGAAACGAGGTTTAGTCGATGCTCTAGGAACAGCAATAAAATATATTTCAGGAAATCCAGACAATAACGACTTGAATATGATCCAGCAAAACTTAGGTATACTAAATGAGCATGAAAACAAACAGATGAAACAGATAACAATCAATGAAATTTTTCAAAACAAAATAAACAATATTACAGCAATTTCGAAAACGATTAACGCAAAATTATTCAGAGAATTCAATTCATCAAAATGCATTAATGCAGATCTAGAATTTATAAACCTTACTTGGAAAACAGAAGAGATCCAACTGATAAATGACATAGAAGATCAAGTAGAATTCTCCAAACTAAACCTTATTAATATTAACATACTTTCATTAGAAGAAAAGGATTTTATTTTTAACAAGCTTAGAGATCAGGATATCAAAACAAATTACACAGATGAAATTTTTCGTTTTTGCGCAGCTAGTATAGGAATCAGAAGAAACCAAGTAGCCATACTTATAAACATCCCAATACTGGACGAGAAATTCTACGATTTGCTCCACACACTCAATATTAACGGAACCCGCATCAACACGCACATCCAACTGGTAGCGAAACACAGAAACCAAGTCTACATACAAACAACAAAATGCGATATTTGCAGTAATCACCTTTCACTTGAAGACGAATGCATCTTCTTGTTCATCAAGCACCAAAATGTTCATTTACACGAGCGAAAGAACCCCCGAAAATCATAGAAATCTTTGAAGGCATCATCTTAATAGATACCAATAGCAAAATCGAAGTATCAGGCTCATGTGGTAAACCCAAAGCAATAACCGAAGCAACACTAATAGAAATTGAAAACTGTACAGTGAAAATACACAATCTAACTATCTCATACCAATATACAGCAAAAGCTTTCAAACGAAGTCAGAAACAACAAAAGCTGAAGATAACTTTTTGACAAGGATACAAAAATTGAAAGAAGTCAGCGAAATCCAGCTATCACTACACCAAACACAGAAAGATACGACACTAGGAGGATTCTGGCTCCTAACACTAACATTTCTTTATTTATCCATTTATCTCTGTAGAAGGAAGTCATACCGAACGAAACTCCAAATCGATGGGTTGCCGAAATCACCTACAACAACAAAGGCAAGCGATACAGCAACTGAGATAATAGTCACAACAACCGGAAATAAAACCGAAAGTAAACGCTGCACATCAATGTTTAAGTATATTGTTGTAATATAGCACACCTATACGTCTTATTGAAACGACGTATGAGTATTGATGTGATTATGGAGATGTACTGTACTTATTGTAATGTAGAACGTCGTGATGCAAAATAGCGTGACGGCAATCGATGTGACCACAAACAATGTGATTTAAAAGAACGTAATTGCAAACGATGTATTTCGTGAATATAGGTATTGTTTTGAACTTGTTTTAAACATTTACAAAAACATAAATTGTGGGATTTTATATGAAAACAAAACAAATAGGATAAAGTAATAACAAAAACGTATATTATTTTTTGTTTCAATTACAGATTTAATTTGATTTAGCATTTTTCTTGTTTCGCTAATTTTAACAATAGTGATCGGACCATGCGTTGCTGTTGGCCTACTAGAGTTGCTTTCGATCGAGTACCTTTCACTGGACTTAGCTTCAAAAAATAAAGTTGAATGAACTCTAAAGTTTTGGAGAGCACTGGCGGATAATGATAACAAAAAATGAAATAAAACATGATGAGGTGTTGTATGACCGAAGCAAAGCTGTCAAGATGTTCACTGACCCTGTGGCCCTGCGCATATAATTATTGAGTTGAACCTAACATAAAATAAGCACAAAAATTGAACTGAACGAATGCCAAAATTAGACATATTTTTTCTTTTTTTATTCCTATTGGTTGAAAATCACAATTTGGTCATGCGGTAGCATACATTACGATCAATGTGCAATGCATAATACGTTAGCGGTTGCAATCCTGATTCATTATTTCTCGGTTGATTTTTTATTAAGGCGTATACGAAAGTGAGTTTCTCTTTGTTTACTTTCTCTTCTATAATTTACCAAGTAGTTTCCACGTTTATCACTCAGCTCTTTGCATAAAATGATACCCGAAACATACGACTTTCGAACAGTGTAGTGAAATCAAAGAAAATCTTTTTAATCACATCACAATAATCGAAAGAGAGAGTGATCAAAGAGAAACTGTCACGCCCTAATGAAAAATCAACCGAGATTTGTGTGAAAATCTATGAAACAGTTTCGTTTGAAACCAAAATTAATTATCAACTGCAGTGGGTTGAGGGCTCAACTACAAGCGAACACTCGTAACTTGCATTCCTTTAAATGCATTTCTAATGCCGTTTTTCATTGATAAGCACTGGTGGCGTAGATTGCCCTGTTTTTGAACTTTCGAGCAGAAATGCAATATTCTGACGGTGTTTAATTGCCATTTGTGCTCGAAAGTGCAAAACCAGAGCAATCCACGCCACCAGTGTTTTTCAATGAAAAACGCCATAAATGATTGACCTTAGCACTGCTTTCCAATTTCCAATTGCAATGGGAATAAAACTTAGTTGACTTGCCGAACTGAATCCTTTAGGGCATATTCAGTAGCGTTCTAGTTCTAGATACATAATTTATGTCAGTTACAAAATTTGAATCTGAATTTTATAACAAGAAAAACTAGCAGCCCAAGTAGTATTTTACTCGTGTTTCAAATATACAAAAAAAGAACGGCATCGTAGACCAGTTTTTAACTTAACATTCATTTGAGAATAAATTATTGTAAAAAAGATTGTTTGAAACTCAATCGTGCAAGCCAATTTGATAGACTGGTTGCACTGCATATATGAATACAAAGATCTGTGACATACGTACCAAATAAAATGTACGCAATACACAAATTACCAAAACAAGTTAACTTGGTTTACTCTTGATCCTTAATAGAAAATCGAGCCAAAGAGGGGAATTGAAATCAGTGGCGAACCGAAGAAATTTGGCGCCCGGGACAAAATAAGAAAGTTGCCCCCCCCCCATCGTTGGTTTAGTGAGCAAAAAAAAACAAATCTAAACTCCATCTCATGGGCGAGCGAAATCATGACTTGGGCGAGCGAAAAAATGGACTTTCAGGACCGATACGCACAGTTTGAATGCTGCATACTCCAGTTTCTCACTTTTCCTCACACATTAACTATCTTTCACGCTTCCTATGTGCACATCTCCTACCTGTTTGCTATCTATCACCACTCATCTGTCTCCCTCTAATTTTAGCTTTACTGTCTGCCATATTACTTGCAATATTTCAATACTCCATCTGAGTCGATGTGCGTGGGAAGTGTTTGTACAAGTTTTGACTAAATTGATAAATTCAAATTAAATCAACATTAAAATTTTGTTCGTGTATCTCTTTTTTTGAAAAAAAAACTATTCATTGGGATATGAGTTAAAATTAAATTATTAAGATTTCAATTGGGTGTTCAGCTGAAAGTGGTGACGTTTCAGCAATATTATATACATAATTTTTCATTACCATGAAAGCATCATTTGTTTCCGCAATTCTGTGATTTTTGTGTAGGGAAAACTCTAAACCTACTTGTATTGTGTAATGAGAAAAAGGAACTTGCAGGATCAGCCATGAATTTTTTTTAAACAAGCAATAAAACACAAACGGTTCATTCGATTTCAAAATTAATTTTTTCACATTAAAGTACAATCCTTCCGGTTAATTGTGGCATATAATTTCATTCAAATGGCTGCCTCGGCTGGCCTTGCTGTACACCATACGATCGGTCCAGTTTTTTAGTACATTTTCGATTGTATGCAGCTTTATTTCAGCTATGGCTGCACGAATGTTATCCTTCAAGGCTTGAATTGTCTCTGGCTTGTCCACATAACACTTATCTTTGACAGCTCCTAAAGATAATAGTCTAACGGCGTCAAATCACAGCTTCGAGGCGGCCAAACGACATCCGAATTTCGACTGATAATGTGTGGCACAGAGCGCCGTCTTGTTGGAACCAAATCGTGTCCAAGTCTTCCTCTTCAAGTAACGGGAAGAAGAAATCGCTAATCATGGGGCGGTAGCGCTCGCCATTGACCGTGGTGACGGCTCCTGCCTCATTTTCGAAGTAAAATGGCACAATGATGCCGCCAGACTCAAATCCGCAATCCATCACACTCTGAGGATGCATCGACTTCTCCATGATAACGTGCGGGTTTTCCGTCCCCCTGATAGGACAATTTTGCTAATTAACATATCCGTCGAGATGAAAATGTGCTTCACCCGAGAAGATGATTTTTTTT
This sequence comes from Malaya genurostris, assembly GCF_030247185.1. Classification (NCBI taxonomy): domain Eukaryota; kingdom Metazoa; phylum Arthropoda; class Insecta; order Diptera; family Culicidae; genus Malaya; species Malaya genurostris. The sequence goes on from NC_080571.1 coordinate 141,939,938, forward strand.
GGCAAACATTGGCGTCTTCTTCAAGCTGATCGTTTCAAAGTAAAACTGCACCATTTTCACGCATTCCTCAAGCGTATACACAAATATTTTCGTTCAGCGAAAGGATAAAACTAAGTTTATGTCAAATCAGAAGTGGCGTTAAGGTTATCAATGTCGAAATAACCACCAGCTCAAAAAAATGTTAATACAGAGACCGAATCGATTCAGTTTAAGATTGCATCGATTTTTGTCGGAATTTGCTTATAATATTATGTTACAACACATCTAATGGTTCTATATTTGTGAGTCTATGTAACTAATTTGTACTAGACCAAGGAGGACGCTTCAAAATCATTTTCAGAATTTTATTCTGAATCCTTTGAAGCGTTTTCTTCCTGGTGGAACAACAAATTGACCAAATTGGTGCTGCATAAAGCATGGCTGATCTGAAAATTTGTTTATAAATTAATGATTTGTTTTTTAGACAGAGCCTAGAATTTCTGTTTAAAAGAGGATATAAATATTTAATATATTTATTACACTTTGTCTGGAATCCTTCAATGTGATACTAGAAAGTGAGTTGTTTGTCATACGTTAAACCTGAGTATTTTGCTTGACAAGACCATGTCAATTCCAAGCCATTCAATTTGAAATTGTGATTATTGTTTGGTTTAAGAAAAGCAGCTCTTGGCTTATGAGGAAAGATAATTAATTGCGTTTTTGCTGCATTTGGTTTAATTTTCCATTTTGACAGATAATCACTGAAAATATTTAAGATTCTTCATAGGGGACTGCAGATCACTTTTACATTTCTACCTGTGGCAAACAGACTTTCTACCTGAAGGGCTTCCCACCAACTCTACAAAGGAGTGGTATTGTACATGAAACAGACAAAAGCGGACTACTTCACACACGATATTGCCGCCAACAAACCTATGAAGGTTGTACTTCGAGGACTACCCGACATGATGGAAGCCGAACTAAAGCAGGCACTGTCGGAGGCTGGACTAAAGCCTGTGATGGTGTTCAAAATGAAGCGACATAACACGGACAAAAAGTATAGAGATCAACTGTACTTGGTTTATCTGGAGAAGGGCTCCATCACCATGAGTCAACTGAAAACCATAAAATCGTTATTCCATATAATGATCGAATTGCAAAAGTATAAACCGCTACATCGGGATGTCACACAGTGCACGAACTGTTTGAACTACGGCCATGGAGCGAGGAATTGCCACATAAAAAGTCGGTGCGGGAAATGTGCCGATTCACACAATATCAACGACGCCACTTCCTCGCAGCAATCCAAACGATTCAGCCGCTGGATCTCAAAAAGAATCTTCCTCAAAAATCCCTCCTGGATAGGGCAATAATCAACCACAAGCAAATGATGACTCTGGCTACTTATTCTCTACTGAACAACTGATCGTCATTTTTGAAACAATGACAACAAAACTACAAAACTGCGGAACATGGTTAGATCAAATCAACGCCGTAGGCAAATTCATCATCGAATATGCAATATAATGAGTTGGTTGTAGTAAATTGGAATGCTTGCTCGCTCAGGAGCAAAACTGCTGAGTTATCAAACTTTCTTCAAGAGAAGAATGCCGATATTGCTATTTTAACTGAAACTCATTTTAAACCTGAAATTTCTATTTTTATTTCCAATTGCAGGATTCACAGGCTCGACAGGACAACTACCAGAGGAGGGGGAGTTGCCATTACCATTAAACGATCCATTCAGCACAAGCTTCTGTCAGCCTTTAAATTGCAACTCATAGAAGCCATCGGAATTGAGATTACAACGATGATGGGACCCATCATCATCATTGCAGCGTACTGCCCCAAACAAACCACTCTTCGAGATGGTACGTGTGCATCATTGGTACGTGTGCATCACTTGACGACAGAACAAATTCATCATTGCTGGGGACCTGAACGCACGGCATGAGCTGTGGGGAAACAAAAGACAGAATCAAAACGGATTCGTACTTGCCAAAGATTACGAAGCTGGACAATACAACATCCTCGCTCTGGATCAACCAACGCGACTTTCCAGATCAAGAGTTCATTCCATTTTGGATATATTTATCAGCAACATCGCCATAGACAGCTCTCCGGTTGTCTTCAACGAGCTATCTTCCGACCAAATTCCAATAATATTGACGTTGGGATCTTCACCAGAAACAGTGCCTATTCAACCTCGGAGGAACTATTATCGCACCGACTGGGTACAATTTCAACAAATCGCCGACCAACTTATTAATATCGATTTGCCACTTGTTTCCTCGATGGAAATCGATGCAGCTCTATCTTCCTTCCAGCATTCAATCACAGTCGCTCGTGATAGGACGGTTCCAGTACAACATATGCCGAGTTACTCTCTTCAAATTGACAGTGTCACCAAGAAACTCATCCGACATCGAAATATCTACCGAAAGCAGTATCAACGAACTGGTATCCTAGATAGGAAGACTTCTTATAACAACTTAACTAGGATAATCCAGGAAAAGATATCTGAGCTTCGCAACAGGAACTTCCAGCAAAAGTTTCGAGAAATTCTCCCACATTCAGAGCCCTTCTGGTCCTTAACGAAGGTGCTTAAGAAAAAACCGAAGCCTATTCCTCCTCTGATGTCACCCCAGGACGCAGCTGAAGGAATACCTTTAATCACACCAGTAGAGAAGGCAAATGCGCAGTTTGTGTTTTTTCACAATTTAGGACTCAACATTGTTAGTCCACATGAAAGAGCCATTGCTGATAGCGTAGCTGAGGTTGACCAATCAGACAGCTTAGTTCCTGAGGAAAGTAGATTCACTGCGAATGAGCTGATGGCTATAGTGGAAAAATCCAAAAAATTGAAGGCCCCCGGTTTCGATACCACATTTAACATTGAGCTGAAACATATGAGTATTCGCTCATTTGTTTTCTTAGCTAAAATTCTTAACAGGTGCTGAGAGCTAGGTTACTTCTCTTCAAAGTGGAAGTTAGCTAAAGTTATCCCAGTTTTGAAACCGGGGAAAGATCCTTCCTTTTCCAAGAGCTATCGGCCCATCAGCTTACTCTCTGCCCTATCCAAGCTGTTTGAAAAGTCAATACAAAGGCGAATTCTTGCTTTCACAGATGAAGAGGATATAATACTGGAAGAACAGTTTGGGTTCCGGAGAGAAGACCCACCATCCACCAACTCACAAGGGTTAACAACGTCATCCAGCAAAACAAATCATTGTCCAAAACGACTGCAATGGCAATATTGGATATTGAAAAGGTATTCTATAATGTGTGGCACGATGGCCTGGTGTTTAAACTGCATCGGTATAATTTTTCCATGCATCTTATTGAAATTATCAAAAATTATCTTGCAGATAAAGCATTCCAGGTTTCTCTGAATAATCCACTTTCAGAAAGATTTACTATTCCTGCTGGTGTACCCCAAGGAAGTATCCTAGGTTCCATCCTATACAACATTTTTACATGAGACATCCCACCTCTTCCGGGTGGTGGTGTTCTGTCACAATTTGATGATGATACTGCCATTCTTTACAAAGGTCGTGTCATTAATGCTCTGAAGAACAAACTACAGACAGGTCTGGACGCTCTAACTGAATATTTTGCAAGCTGGAAAATTGTGATTAATGCAGCAAAAACTCAGGTCATCTTGTTTCCATATTCAAGATCTTCAAAACTAGTTCCATCAGACGAATGCCGAATAAAATTCGGTGATGAGGTCATCCAATGGTCCGACGAAGTTATCTATCTAGGACTCACTTTTGATAGACATCTGATATTCAGGTCACATGTTGACAAAATCGTTTAAAAATGTAGCATACTCATTAGGTCTCCGCTGATTTGTAGAACATCTAAACTGTGCTGAAGAATCAGATGGCTGTCTATAAATAAATCATCTACCTCGCAATTGAATACGCAGTCCCTGTTTGGCGTGGCTGTGCACGAACGCACAAACTTAGGCTTCAGCGCATTCAAAGTAAGATCTTAAAGATGATTCTAAATCTACTAGTGAAGTACATGAGATGGCCTCCCTGGATATACTAGAACCAAAATTCGAACAATACTGCACGAAATTTGAAGAGAGGCGTTCAATCTCTGAAATACAAATAATTCAAAATTTGATCGTAATAAGTTAGGGATAGTTATAAGTAGGTAGATATTTTATTGGTAATTATAATAAATATTATGATTAAACATTAGTATGTAAAACAAGAGTAATTAAAACACCTTATATTAATAACGAATCGTATGAACAGCAAAGATGAAAGACCAAAGGATCAAAACAATTGTACTGTAAAATGTTGATGTATTACATAAAAATAATAACAAACAGATATTTATGCAAAAAAGCTAACGCGTAGCATACTAGAGGTAGGTTGTTGCTAGACAGCAAGACAAAAAGTTCCATAAAACGATTTGAAGCTTTAAATGGTATGATGAAATTCCATGTTATGTCATTTCGCCTGAGAAATTGACAGCTACCCCAGGGTAAATTTTGACTGCTTAAGATTAATTTCTAATTTATATAAGATGTACTCGATTGATAATGAGAAAAAGTTCATCGCTTTAACCGAAAGCGGAGAATGGTAGAGAAACATAACGCTATAAAAATAACTGCTTGCATACAAAACTTGAACACAAGCCTGGCGAATATATCGAATTAATATCAAAATCCGTATCGCAAGTACAAGGATATAATTGCATACATTTGGGATATTGGTTTAATATCGTCGGCTATAAAACAAACAATGTTCAGTGTTGATTCCTAATCAAAATCAATCTAGGCAGACTCTCGTGCAATTGCGGATTCAAAAGTGTGACGATTGATTGAACTGTATGATTGTAGATCAATAGAAAGTTTGGTTGCCTTGTTCCACATCAATGGCTCGAACAACCCCATGGGGCTGATCCTTGTAGTTTTTTCAAAAAGTTGCAACCAGGGGCAGTCGGAATCGGAATCGTTCGAATGGAAAGTGGATGATTTTTCGCCACTCCCGAAGGGATCATCCACCAAGGTGGCTTTGCCCAGCTATTAAGACCTTCTCTCGAAAGGCGCGTCGCTTGGTAAATCGGAACCGGTTCCAAACGACTCGACTGTCCCCGTACAACTTCCGATGGCCACCAACAACTATACGAGAGACCTCCACAGACTCCGAGTCTGAAACATTAGAACGGATTCAGTCGATAAAGAAGAACGAAGATGCCAGTCGCATCATAGGCACTGCTCTAGCAGTTCACCTCGCCACAGTCTGATATAGATTTAGGAGCGGGGGTGAAGCATGGGGTCAACCCAACCACACGTAACACAAAATCGATAAACGAACTTTTGAAAAAAACGTGAGAATCCCGTCACCAGAACATTAAAATAAATAACACCTCATCTAGGTTTTCTAGCAGCTGCATCTTCCAGCGTATGGGTTTATTCAACGACAATAATAAAAATTAGCATAGATGGGGGAAAAAACTAACTAAAATGATGAGTTATCGTTCAATTACATAAAAAAAAGACTTTACTCTACGTGATTCGAACGCACTACATTTCATTAGCTAGCTAAGTTCCACATACTGCCTTTGCAGTCCTGACTATCTCCCCCACTGTTGTTACTTCTTCATCGAGCGCTCTACGTCGTGCAGTACATTTATCTCATATTGTGAGTGGCTTTTGAGTGCAAATTTTTAATTTAAGGTGGCCCTATGGTCTTTGCGTATTTTGTGTCATGATCACGGTTCATCTAACATGCACATGTAGAAAATAATCGGAACGTACTTACTACCATGGATTTACGTAAAATGGCGGAATTTTGGCGTCGGTGCATCATCCAGCGGTGGACGAACAGCGATGGCGTGGTTGGGGAGCTAATTGCAGACTCAATGGCGGTCGCGTTGCTTTTCAATCCAACGACGGCGTTCTTTGCTGGTGTTGGCCTCCCTGCCAAGCCGTGTCCCTGCTCTTCCGGTCCCTGGATGGTTGACCGGGTTCTTTGTAGCTGGATGGTGGGGTCAGGAGTATCGCTGGCTATGAATGACGGTGTGCCGGGATATTGGCCCATACAACGACGCTCTCTTGCCTAGATAGAACATAAGACCAACATTTGGTTGTTATATGAATACGCTTTGCACTCAAGCCAACGTTTAGAAATTTTACCTTAACACAGTCTATTTTTAGCACTGTGAGATGATCTTTGCTGCACACTCACTTATCGACCTAGCTAACTGCACGAGAGAAGGGAAATTTATTCAATATTACTGACTTCAGAATTTCACGCTGTTTCATCAGCTATCTTTAATCTCACACCGCGGCGCTAATAACTCGCGATTAACTCCTGCCTCTTCCACGAACCAGAACAAAGTGAACGACCAGAACTGTGGAATCCTCAGTCTAGGCATCAGAATAAGTCTTCGGTACCGGAAACAGTTGATTACTTCACGAAGTGAATAATTTCCGTCAACCAATTTTATACCGTAGCCGTCCCTTTATCCCACACACAAATCCGTTTTGATCTACATCGAGAGCATTGTCTTCACCCAAGAAGCACAGTTCAAATCGAGTCGTCCTTTTTCCCGAGTTTGATCTTCCTTTCCCTCTCATCGTACTTATACGCTGAATACCGGTGTCAATTTACATGAAGGTGTCAGCGCCGCATCCACCCTCCAAACCCTACTTCCATCCAACATGCTACCCAGGCAGGCACAAATGAATGTTACCGCCGCATCCACCCCTCAAACCATATTTTTAATCGATCATAATTTTTTCCAGCATGAACGAATGAACCTCTATGCGGCGCAGAGTACTCAACCTAGAACTTATTTAATCTTCTCGAGCTTTGGGCAAATTAGGAGAAGGGTGAAACTCGCGAGAATATCTCTACCACTATACTCAGTTGCTAGTACGAGGGGCTCTCTAACTATTTCAGATATTTATCAGTGTAATGTCCACCTTTTCGCACAAATTTCTGCATTTCTGATACATACAACGTTACAAAGTTTACTGATGGAAGAAAGTAAACTAATTGGTCGATAACTTGATGTTTCTGCTGGGTTTTTATCAGGTTTGAGGATAGGAATTACTTTAGCGTTTTTCCATCTTTTTGGGAAATGAGCTAAAGTAAAACACTTGTTGAAAATTATAGCAAAGAGTCTCAAGGCAACATCGGTAGGATTTTTAATAAGAATATTTTAAATTCTATCTTTACCAGGAGCCTTCATGTTTTTAAGTTTTCTAATGATTGACTTAATTTCATCAAAATTCGTCTCAATAATGTCATTTGGTAATAACACTTGAGTTGAAATATGATCATATTTCAGTGAGACTTCAGTTTCAGCCGCATGGAGTTTCAATAGGACTTCCTTGAGAGCAGATATTTGTAGATCAGAACCTTAGAAAGTTTCCAGAAAGGTTTAGAATATGGTTTAATTTTTTCAACTTCTTTAGCGAAATTTTCATTTCGCAAAAGAGTTAATCTATGTTTAATTCCTTTTTGTAAAACCTTAACTATGATTTCTATAGCAGAAAAACGAAAACGTTGATATTGTCGTCGACGAACATTCTTCAACCGAATGAGCAGTTGAAGATTGTCATCGATGATAGGAGATTTTAATTCAGTTTGAGCTTTGGGAACTGAAAGATTTTAAGCTTCGATAATTATCTATTGCTGTGTCGATGTCAGCAGAATTTTCTAAAATAGTTTCATGATCGACATGATTTTCAATGTGGGATCTGTAATCCAACCAATTAGCTCTACGATAGTTAAATATAGAACTAATTGGATTGATTATAGCTTCGTTGGAAAGTCTCAATGTTACAGGAAGATGATCTGAGCCAAAGTCAGCATGTGTAATCGGTTCACTGCATTTCATAGAATCAGATCAATTGTTGAGGGATTTTTCACGGAAGAGAAACAAGTCGAATTACTAGAATAAAGAACTGTGAAGTAACAAGCTGAGAGTTGATTCTGAAGTATTTTTTTTGTCGTGAATACGACTTACTTTACTATGGGGTGCCTTTTCAAAATTAGCCATATGGAAGAATGGGTAGAACTTAATCGTGAATATCTCGACTTGTATTAAAGGCAGCAACATAATTCTTTCACCATTTCATCAAAAATATGATCAGGAATTTAGGATAATATTTTGAACAGTGTGAGATAACCACAAACAACTCAAATATAAGGTTTTCTCAAACTTTGAAAACAACGCGGAAAACTCTTTACTTTTGCTTGGCTTGGCTGGCGATTTCGAGGTAGTCAGGCGCATATCTTCAACTGACTGCTTATAAAAGGAGAATCGTGGTCGAAATTCGATCATTTCTTCTTGTGCGTTGGATGCAAGCAGACGTCGTGGAACCAGCAGCTTGGAAGAGTGCACCTTCTGCGTGGTCAAAAACCTCAAACGCTCAGGTCGCAACTCTCATTTGGACTTCAGTCGTCAGGTGGAGCAGTCGGCAATGAAAGCAGACCTTTTGCGTTGTATACTCAAACGCTTAGGTCGTGCTTTCATTTGGACTTCCGTCGTCAGCTGGAGCAGTCGTCAATGAAAGCAGACCTTTTGCGTGGTGTAAAGCCTCAAACGCTTAAGTCGTGCTCTTTCATTTGGAGTTCAATCATCGGGAGCGCAGCGGTCGTCAATAATGAGAGCCGTTCTCATTTGCTATTCGGTAGTCTTAGCGAGAAGTCGTCTTCAAGTTTCAGGTTTTAGTTCCGGTATATAGGTTTAGAATTCTAGACCTATTTTCCGGAACTGATTTCAGTTTCGAAATTTTATTTTTTGAATTGCAACTGATCTCTGAGTCTGTTCTTGGTTCTAAATGTAGTTTTTGAACTCAGGTTCAGTTCCTTATTCTAGAATTATATTCGGTTCGTTTTAGAACCATAATAATACTCTCGAAGAATTATTCGAAATTTTGCTTTACTGTACTCTATACAACCCATTTTGATAGTAGTGGCGAAAAATCGTCTTCAAGTTTCAGTGCTTAGTTCCGGAATATGGGTTTAGAATTCAGAGCCTGTGTACTGAACTGGATTCTGGGAAAAGATTCCGGAAGTGATTTCAGTTACGAAATTGTAGTTCTAGAACTAAAATCAACTGAATTTTGAGTCTGTTCTAAGTTCTGAATATTGTTCTTGAACTCAGGTCCAGTTCCTAATTCCAGAATTCTTCAAATAGGTTCTTTTGTCGTGAATACGACTTACTTTACTATGGGGCGTCTTTTCAAAATTAGCCATATGGAAGAATGGGCAGAACTTAATCGTGAATATCTCGACTTGTATTAATGGCAGCAACATAATTCTTTCACCATTTCTTCAAAAATATGATCAGGAATTTAGGATAATATTTTGAACATTGTGAGATAACCACAAACAACTCAAAAATAAAGATTTCTGAAAATTTTTAAACAACGCGGAAAACTTTACTTTTGCTTCGGGTTTTCACGCAAGGACGACGATTTTGAGGTAGTCAGGCACATATCTTCAACTGAACGTGCTGATGGTTTTTGCATTGAAGAGAAAGAAAGCAAGAAACGAAAAGTGGACAACATTAAATAAAATCAGACGTTCTAAAAACTCTAAATGTTATCTAAAGAACTATTAAGATTACTTCTTTTCAAATCGAAGGTAGAAATCATCAGATTAATGAAAATCCAAAATAATTTGATTTGCGTCGTGCACTTTTCGCTGTGCGATAATCGTTCGAGATAAATGTTCCGAGCTGTGCTAAATATCGCAGATAATTCCACAATTTGGTCCTTCTAAAAGGCAGAAATGAATCCTGTACAGCATTTTGATAGTTTCTTTCAATAAAATATGAAAATCCGAAATGAGATAATCGACGTCAAAAATCGTTGAAAATTTTAGTAGTGAAAAGGGGGAAAGTTTCGCAATTCACACAATCCATCAACTATCAATTCGAATTCAAAAGTGTAAAGAAATCGTGTCAGTTTTATTCGTATTCACAACATCCAGTTATGTCTCTGACATTACACACCCGTACTTTTTATTTTCCGTTATATCGCCTAAATCGACTTCGTTCAAAGAAGCGAATGGCATTGAAGTAATATTTTTAGGTAGATGTGTACCTGTTACAATAGTGTAGCTGCCATTAGAAGAAAATAATTTGGCCGATCTACCTATTAATAAATTGTTTTCGTTAGAAGATGAACTGGAAGGCTTGATTGTGTTTTGATTATTTACATTAGAACAATTAATAGGTAGTTGTCTATCTCTTATCAAAGCGTAACTGTCATTAGAAGAAGATGATGACGAGGTCAATCTACCTGTCAATAAATTGTTTCCGTTAGCAGACGAATTGGAAGGCATACCTGTTTCTTCTTTTAAATTCGAAGAAATAAGTGCCTAAGAAGAATTGAGCGTGGCATTTATAACGGTTTTTTGATTTTCAGGTATGTTCTGTAAATTTAAGGTCGTTGATTTGACTTGTTGTCTATGCAAACGAGCGTTTAAAAATTTTTCCCTGACAGGACATTTCAAATATTTGGATTTATGATTTCCATCGCAATTTGAACATGAAAATTTATCAGTGGTTTCATTCATTGGACAAACGTCTTTCATATGCGATATACCACAATTCAAATACCGTATATCCATATGACAATTTTTGGTTCCATGGCCGCAACCTTGGCAACGACATAGCGTTTTGTTTACAATACCATTATGCCGTTTATAATGTTTCCAATGAATTCTAATGTGGAAAATAAAATTGAAGTGTATTAGATAAAGTTCATGGGAAATTCCAGAGCGTGGTTTAGAAGTACCATTCGCTCTGTTTTTCATAAGTATTACTTTAAAAGGGCAAATCAAGAAATTCTTCTAGTTCATTTCAATTCCATCAGTACTTTGATCATTTGATAAGCCTTTCAAGACAGCCTTGAAGGGTCTGTCTGATTTTATGTCATATGAATAAAATTTATGAAATTTCTCGGACAAATATCGGATAAGACGTTCGTAATCTTCCAATCCATCAACCAAGACTCGACATTCTCCTCTTCGTCCGATTTGAAATGAGACTTTTACTTCCTGGAGAAAAGTAGAAAGCTTAGGACGGAATGCTTTGAAGTCGGAAATCGTCACCGTCACTGGAGACATAGATTGTTTCTTCCCAGAACGACAAGCGTCCATTTTGGTAATTTTTGAAAAATTTTCTTCTATGTCGCTATCGATATCGAAAATATCGGAAGGGAAGACCGTCGTTGTCTTTTATTTTTACATTCAGATTCTATAAGATCGTTAGAATTAGAAAAATGTTGAATGATGGATTGTGATATATTCCGTATTGAATTATTTTTAGCCTTAGGCTTGTTGCCTTCCCGGTTGGACGCAGGAATTTTTGAAAAGAATGACATTTGAAATTAAATTAAATAGACAAAATAAGTCTTCGATTAGACTCCTAGTTTGGAAAAGTCTTGATAAAGACTGATTTTGTGGTAGTCTTAATAAAGACTGATTAGTTCGCAGAATAGTTCTTTGAATAGCTAGCCTTAAAAAAGGCTGAATAATTTCTTAGTCTTTGAAAAACAACGATTATATAAGAATATCACTCTTTGTATAGCCTTGAGAAAGGCTGACTAATTGTTTGTCTCTAAAAAGACTGTTAGTGATTCAGGAAGCCTTGAAAAAGACTGAAGCCTTGAATCAATGAAACTCTAGGTAGCCAGAAAAAAATTCCAGGAGCTAAGAGCTATACGCGTGCGATGCGAACGACTGTCCAACACCGACTGTGTTCGTATATCTCGTTTTGTGATTTTCAGTACAGATTAGTCTAATGGACGAAAAATATTTGTTAGTAAAATTTTGTATATTGTAACTTGTGAAAATAATTTGTTATTATTATTAATTATTATACCCGGTTTTAAACTTACTATGATCTTTCGCCGGGTTTGTACCTAATGGGTAGGGATTTGGGGTTGGGTTGAGAGAGGGGTTGTAGTGGTAGTATTGTTAGGGGGCGTTTTACAGTGTGTAATTTTACATTTCATTTATTAAAACGTAGACAAAGACAAGGACGTAGGGGAGACAGAGAGAGACGGGTGCAGGGTACAGAAACTTAAGTTATATATTGGAGACATTGGGTTTTGTTTTGTTGTGGAGTCATGAAGAGCAGGGGTAGAGGGAAGATGGTTGAAGCTTAAATCTATGTTTTTTAAAAAGGGCATTGTGATCTTGAAGGTTCCACTCCTGGCTGCGGTGAATCTCGATATAAGTTGTCTAACTACTGGGCCGCGGAGAACATCCCCGGGGGCCACGGAGAACATCCCCGGAGGCAGCGTCCCCAGCGGATGGCCGTTTACTGCGTGGTAAGTTGTTCGGTTGTCCTCCTTCCAAGTTGAGGTGAGTGTCACCGGGGATAGTGCCCCCAGCGGATGGCCGATGGTAAGTGTGTGATGGTCGTGTCCTGGTTCCTTCTTCCGGGCCGCGGTGAATGTCTCCGGGGTAGGGCACCCGGCGGATGGCCCGCGGGGTGAAATTGTTATTCGCCTTCCGTCGCCTACGCCGCCTTTCGTCCTCCTCCAATAACCGTTCCAGGGGTTTCGGTGGGCCGCAGTTGCCGTCGCAATACCGGGGGAGCCGCCTTTCGGCAGATGGATGCAGCGGTTGGTGAAAAGACAAAAAAAGTACAGGTGTGTAATGTCAGAGACATAACTGGATGCCGTGAATACGAATAAAACTGACACAATTACTTTATACTTCCGAACATAAATTAGTTGATCGATATTGTGAATTGTGCAAGTTTTGCCTTTTACACTACTAGAATTTGAAACGATACACCTAAACTATAGTACAGATTAGTTACATTAAACATTCTGACACACAAATATTACGAATGCTTCTTCCGCTTGCGGTAACAAGCTTTGTATTTCGCTTGGAGATTCTTCGATCGTACCATAATCAACACGATGACAACGACAGCCAAATTCGAAATGAATGGCTTCTGAGTCGGTGCCATGCATTTTATATAGCAAATCTGCAGAAAGTTTACTACAAACTACAACTGGCCCATTTTTCGGCCGTATACAATATAGTGCAGTAAAATTTCGCATAATTTTTTGGGTATAAAATTATGGTTCTAAATGGCACCTTAGAGAATTTTAATGTCGATTATTTCATTTCGGAATTCAATATTTTAGTAAAAGATACTATCAAAATGCTGTACGAGATCAATTTTTGGCATCCCAGAAGAGCTAAATTGTATAATTTTCTAAGAAATTCAACACTGATAGGATATAAACGATTTTAAACACTGTTTTAGAACTGTGAAAATTGCAAAAAAAACTGATCAAATTATCTAAGATTTGCACTAGAAAAAAGCAATCTTTATAGTTCTTTAGGTAACATTTAGAGCAATTAGAAGGGCTGATTTTGCAGAATGTTCCACATTGTTGTCCATTTTCCGTTGTATTTTGCTATAATGCGAACGACCACCAACAGGTGGCTCTGCGACCTGAGCGTTTGAGGTTTTGTACAACGCTAAAGGTCTGTTCTTATTTCTAGCGACTGCTCCACCTGACGACCGAAGTCCAAATGAGAGCATTGACGACTGCTGCTCCCGACGATTGAAGTCCAAATGAAAGCACGACCTAAGCATTTGAGGTTCTATACCACGCAAAAGGTCTGCTTTCATTGCCAACTTCTCCACCTGACGACTGAAGTCGAAATAAGAGCATGACCTGAGCGTTTGATACCACGCAAAAGGTATGCTCTCATTATTGACGACAGCTCCACCTGACGACTAAAGATTCAAATGAAAGCATTACCGACTGCTCTACCTGACGATTGAAGTCCAAATGAAGCACGATCTAAGCGTTTGAGGCCTTATAACACGCAAAGGCCTGCTTTCATTGCCAACTACTCCACCGGACGACTGAAGTCCAAATGAGAGTTGCGACCTGAGCGTTTGAAGTTTTTAACCACGCAGAAAGTGCACTCTCCGAAGCTGCTGGTTGACTAAATCATTCCCACGACGTCCGCTTCCTTCCAACGCACAAGAAGAAATGATCGATTTTCGACCACGGTTCCCCTTTTATACGCAGTCAGTTGAAGATATGTGCCTGACTACCTCAAAATCGTTGTCCTTGCGCGAAAAACCCAAGCGAAAGAAAAGAGTTTTCCGCGTTGTTTTCAAATTTTGCTTTTCGTTTTGATTTCGCTGAGAAAACTATTCCACCTGTCGGCTTTCGCCTTAGCGATGGTTTCTCGAGCGAGATTTCTTTGGCGACGAAAGTACGAAAGACGAAAGTATACTAGTTGGAGTACTGGGGTGGGCTATGTTGTTGTGAGAGAAACTGTTTGTGTGTGAGATGAGACTTGGGGAGGGTTTGATGGGACTGAAGGTTATGCTATTGCTGAGAGATGGGCTTATTACTTGGGGTAGAGACTGTTTAGTGTGATAGTAGGGAAGTTAGGTGGTTCAGAGGCTGTCGAAGAGCCGAGCATCCTTCAGGAACAAAATCATTTTTGTTTCGTATACCGGCTCGTTCGACAGAGAGTTGCGAAGAGAAAGGCCCATGTCGTACTACGCACGTAGGTGGACGAATTCCGGGCAGTTGACGATGATGTTTTCGATGGTGAGCCTTTTCCGCAGCTTGTGCAAAAGGGAGGGGGAGCGCGTGAGATGCAATGTTCGTGGGTAAGTCTAGTGTGGCCGGTTCTTAAGCGTGACAGTGCCCGTTGTTCCCTGCGGTCCGGGCGGCCCGACAATTTGGCCAGATCGCCCTTGATCTTAGGCAGAACCCCCGTTGCGGCTCTCCAGTGCCGTGTGAATTGCTCAACAAGTTTTCCTCGGAACAGTGTTAACACGTCGGCAGCTGGAGTAATATGGGCAAATCTTGCGGCATCTCTGCCCATAGCCGCAAGCAGGTCTGCCTCTTCGTTACCCGGGATCCCACTATGTCTAGGAACCCAGCATATTGTGATTTTATCATTACAATATGTTTCGATTGCCTGGACAAAGGGGTGTCTGGATTTTCCCAACTCCAAGGCGGTTATAACCGACAAGGAGTTCGAAAAGATCACAGCCTCGGATCCCGGGGGATCTTTTCTATGCACGCATAAATCGCGGCAGCTTCTGCGGAGAACACGGAGCACTGTGGGGGGATACTGCGGAATATGGAGACATTGGGGCCCCACACTCCGTTTTTGAACCTGTCCGAGGTCAGCTGAAGGAAGCTGCTTTTGGCAGCTGCTGGGAGAGGTTTGGCTCCGGTAGTTTGTACCAGCGAAGTTTCGAGTTTGGGAAGATTTTACTGATACCAGGGTTTCCTCTAAACTCGATGAAGGCGAGCCAATTTTGGAAGGTTTTTTCCAGTAAAACTTTTGTGTAGCTGTTTAGCTATTTGTAATAACAGGCAGTTTCCTCCAGCTGTTCTCTCCAAATAACCCACGGATCTCAACTCAACTCAACGCAGGCTGCCACAGCTGGGGTACTAGAGAGAAGATTGGAGGCAATCCTAACGGACCTGTTATAAGTGGGGGCAAGAACTTTTATCAGGTTGTCCCGACTTACTGCCGTTGCCTCGATCCCGTAAAAAATGCGACTCCATATCAGTGATTGGGCAATGTTGATGGCTTTATGGCGATTCCACTTTGGGTGTCCTGCACTGATGGTCCGTATCAGCCTAAGTCAGGATTCGCAATCCTTTTTGTCTTAACTGAAGTGATTGGTGAAACTCAGGGTTTGGTCGAAGGTGACGCCGAGTCTTCTCGGAAATTTCACATACGGTACTTGGACAGTTCCTATCCGGACCGGAGATTCGCTGTTGATATGAAGATCCCGACAGAAATGGGAAAGGGTACAGTTCTTAGGGGCGATGTTGAAGCCCACGCTATCCGCCCATTTGCGGATAGCGTTCGCCGCCTGTTAGGTGGTTCTTCGAATCATTTTGCTGAATTTGCCAGTGACGATAATTACAATATCGTCTGCGTATATGAAGGTGTACGTATCTTTGGGAAGAAATTTGTAAACGGAATTCATCCCCACTAGAAATAAGGCTACGGCGAGTACCGAACCTTGGAGGACGCCATTTTTTTCAACGAATGGTTGGGAAAGTGATCTGCCTATGTAGACTTGGAAGTTCCTTTGATTAAGGAAGTCTAATAAGAAGGCACCCATTCGCCAGTTGATGCCCCAGTCAACCAGTTGTTGAAGGACCCCTTCCCGGTTGACTGCTATGTCTATGTACAGTGCATCAACGTGTATTCCTTCATTGATTGCGCTGTGGACTATATCGCACAGTGCCGTCAAGTGGCCTCCCGTTCCTTTCCCTTGGTGAAAGCCAAATTGCCCATGATCTAGTAAACGACACTCTTCGAAAACCATATTTCGTTGAATAGGTATTGGAGAGCCGAACGACCTGCGGGCGGAAGATGCCGGAGCATATCGTAGCTGATATTGTCCGGACCCGTAGATTTACCTTTTGCGGAATTGAGTGAGAAATGTAATTCTTCCGCGGAAAATGGCCTATTATATGGTTCGAATTGTCCGAGTGGGAGAGACACAGGGGGCGTTGAGCCTTCCGAAGTTGTTTTAGAAAGGCATCTGGTAACGCCGTGTCTGCCGACAGGGATTCGAAATATTTTCCCAGGTGATTGGCAATGTCGGTCGGATCGGAAGAAAACCGACCGTTTATTTCAAGGGCAAATCCTTTAATTCTCCGCTTCCTCCATAGGGCGTTTACCCTCCTCCAAAGTTCTTTGGTGGAGGAATCTGCAGAGATTTCGCTGAGAAAACTATTCCAGCTGTCGGCTTTCGCCTTAGCAATGGTTTCTCGAGCGAGATTTCTTTGGCGACGAAATTCTTGTGCCTGGGAATCTCTTGATGGATGCTCTATAGGGGTTTTGTGTAAGGCTCTAAGGGCCTTTTTACGGGATTTAACCACTGCGGCCTCTTCCGGAGACCACCAGTTCACTGCCCGTTTCGGTGAGGTTCGGAATGTGTTTTTCGGCTGCCATGACGATGTCAGTGTTTATGAGTCAAAGTTGAGACGGAACATCATCTCTGACGGCCAGACCTATTGTTTGGTAAATATTATTACCGGTGGCTGCACTCCAGGAGTAGCGGTGGCTGAGCCACGGGGAAATGCCCCTGTGGTTGCCAATGTGCGTCTCCTGTCGCGCGATCACGGCGGGGTTTTGGGGGGGATGTTTTTCCTGGGGGGAGGGGTATTTAGTCAGAAATTTCGGTATCTATTGGCATGTCCGGTAGAGCATCGGCGCTGAAGATGGATATCGAATCCACTGACATGGAGGAAGAACGAGAGGGAGTTTTTTTAACGTTGGCCTGATCCTTAACCGGGGTGGGGTCCGGGTGGTTCTGTACTTTCCCTTTGGCTTTTTTTCCCTTGCCCTTGCCGCTACCAGTGCTGACAGGGGTGGGGTCCTCCGCGCGTTCTTATCCCTTCGGGACCGTTCCGGGGAGGCTGTCTGAGTGTTTTCCGCGTTAACTGGTAGGGCCTGTACCTTTGCAGGTGTGGAACCATCACTGCCTTGTCTTTTAAGGGGCGTTTTGGTTCGGGGTCGCGACTGATTATTGCCTTCCGTCTGTAAAAGTCGGATTTGTTCGATCAGCTTAGCTATCTCTCGCATGGCGTTCGCCAAAGCGGACTTCAGGTCGCTGATCTCTTGCTGGTAGTTGTTCGTCTGGTTGTTACTCTGGGCACTGTTTTCGAGCTTTTTGGCGTCTCCGCTTCGCTCAGCACGGAGAGTCCGAATTTCTTCGTGAAGGAGAGCGATTGTTCGATCCTTCTCTTCCCCTTCTACGGATAGATGCGGCTTCAGCTTTGCAGAAAAAGAAGTGCTTGCCTGACTGGTCCTCATCATGTTCCTTGCCTCGGGGAAGGAGATGCCATTGTCAACCTTCAGTTTAACAATGGCTTCCTCCTCCTGGAACTTTTCGCACTGCTTGTTGCGCGCGGAGTGATTCCCGCCGCAGTTGACGCATTTCGGCGGGTTCGGGCTTGGGGTATCCTCAGAGACCTTGTGTTCAAGGCTGCAAGTGAGACATGTCTTCTTATTGGGGTAGGTCCTGCTCCCATGCCCGAATCTACCACACTGGTAGCAGATCATGGGGGCGGATGGAACCAGAAAAAGACAAGACTAGCACGGGGGAATCGAAGATGACTCCTTGGAGTAGGCGGGAACGGGTGGCGAAAAAAATTCGACCGAGAAAACAGTTAACTAATCTATGGTTCGCGAAAAAAACACCTACCGACTGTCGCACGCAGCGGAGCGAAGGAGAAGGTCGACCGTCACGAGCGAGTGTTCGTACAGAACTGAATTTGTTACTAATTTATGTTTGTAAATTTGAAGTTGCCCTGCAGACGAAGCAGTAGACTTTCGAAACGTTGACCGTTGACGTGAAATAAATATTTCAAAAACAACAAATGACCAAAAAAGCAATCTTTCAAATTAATCAACAAATGTGGTCATACCCGTTTCTTAGTAAAACCAACACATTCTGTAATATAGATGAATATTTCTTCAGCGGCTCTTCGTTTTCGATTTACTATCAGTTAACCTTAAATATATTAAAACGGTTAGGGCATACACAAAAATTTATTAGCTTCTAAATAACCATTTATTATTCTGTTCAACCAACTAGAAGTTGGATTTAGCTGAATTGTTTTCGCGAAGTTGGGTTCGATTCCCAACCTCGAACATTTTGTCAGAAAGTTTTTCTGGGCCGAAGATGCGAATGACCTTAATGTTAAAACCTCTATAATCAAAAACAAAAAAAGCTAAAATTTTATATAAATTTTTGAAATCATTCTTTCGAAAATCGTTCAAATTCTCTCTGTGAAATTTTCATGTGCTCTGTTTTATAGTTTTTGGCCGTTGTAAAAAAGATTGTTTGAGAAATCGATAAGGGTTATATATTTTTGAACGCGCTTTATCATGCCTTCGAGACCGCTATATTTAAATTGAAACTAGACAAATTTCCAAACAAGAAGAAGCTCCATTTTACATTTACACACTCAATACTATGTAATTCTAGAGCCGAAATTCGAACCCGTTCCAAGGAACTGTATGATACGAGAAATATAAAATCGTTTTTTTTTTCCTTTGCACGCATAGAATAAATGAATATTTATTTAGGTGACTAATTATTTTCTGGCCGAATTCAAAAATTCGTTTTAGTTGATTAATCACTTTTGAGTTTGCATTTACAGTTCCAAGAAATATGAGGTACTAAGGGTGCATCAAGAAGTTAGTTGTTTTATTTTCGATCTGGGCCCCTCCCGAAACGAAACCTTGGGTACGGGCCTGGTTGTAGCAGATTTTTTATCGAGACTGACCGAGTAGGCCCAGTCTTCACTTCCTATATCGGTAGAGACTAAACAACAAAAGCATAAAAAAGCAGCAAGCAGATAATAATGAATTGGCGAAGCGGAAGGACGCGGAAAGTAAAACAACCCCCACCAAACAACTCATAGACGAGTCTGGACAGTTTACTCTATTTAAAAATTAACAAAAGTCAGAGTGGAATCCGCACGTAGACGGATTTAAAATATAGATTTTTGGTGGGATGAGAGAGAAGATTTTGAAGATTTCACGTACGTCAAGAAATACACCATTAGAAAAAGTTACTCAGAGTTTGATTACCAGTTACACAGTTTCAAATGATACATGGAAACTTCAAAAATTGAGTAGTTACCATCATTGATAATGAGCAACTCTTACTATAAGTTTGAATGTGTGTAACGTTTTTTAGTACTAACTTTTCCCAGAGATGGCTGAACCGATTTTTACATAATTGGATTCAAATGAAAGGTCTTGTGATCCAAAATGCCTGAATATTATTTATATCCGGCTTCCTGTTTCGAAATTATGAGGTAAATGTAAAGAAAATTGTGAAAATAAGTGAACCAACTTTATTCGAAGATGGCTGGACCGATTTTCACAATCTTAGATTCAAATGAATGGTCTTGTGATCTCATACAAAGTTCCTGAATATTATTTGGATCCAACTTTCGGTTCCGGAGTTATGGAGTAAATGTGCAAAAAAAAATGAAAATTTGTCTTTAACACTAAATCTCTTCACACATTCCAGACCATGTAATATGAATATTTAAGACTAAATCTTTTACACACCCCAGACCACACGCACTTAACAAAAACCCGTAAAAGCACCCTTCCACGAAAACCTAAAAACCTACATAAAATAAAAACATTACCTACATGAAGGCTACATATATATAAACACTTGCTCATTCTGGTGACCCAGCAGAGAAAGAAACACCGTGGTCAAAAAATTCGACTACAGAAACAAGGAAGCATCAAGTTTCAAATCGTTATGTCATCGAAAAAAGCAGAACACACAAAACATATAACAGACTGTGTCACTTCCCTCTTCTTCACGTCCCTCATGTTCCACAATTGAATACCAGCCAGCACGACCTAGAATAACAGTAACTCAGGAACACACACTAACTCAAACCGACACTCACGAGAATAACCCAACATGCTATCGCCCTCTCCTCTTCGCATCATACCCGCTCACATTCATCAAGAAGCTTTACTCACTCTCTTACCCACAAAATATACAATGGCCGACACGATACAATGAATCCCATTGATTAAACCCGATTTACACTGCGCGTTCTAACTCCTCCTCCCGGATTCTCAGTATTCCCAAGTGTAAAAACTAATTAGCTAGGCTAGGAGAGATAAGACTATATAAGTTAACGAACTGACAAAAATAAAGCAATCTTAATCTCACCCTTAAGCAATTCTCATGGCGGCCGTCAGTAAATCCGCGGATTCTGCATCAGTTAGTTTCGGTTTCGCGAGTGACTTGGTGAAAATAGAAATGTTAGATGCAACTGATTACTGGTGATAAACTAACAACTGAAGCAACTACAGAAGTAACATGTGAACATGGAAGCAGAAGAACAAAAGTAAAGTTATCTGTAGTTGTTTTTTATATCACCTAGAAAATTCGTCAACATGCAGAAATTGAACAGTGAATCGTGAACAAATATGCAGCCAGGCAGTGAAAAAATAAAAAAGGCCCGAACCAAATGAAGCTGAAAGTGATGAAAAATGTCCAAAGTCGTGTGGTACAGCAGAAAACATAAAGTGAAAGGAATGGAAAACTATAAACCTTACCTGAACGTACCTCCCATTGGTAGTCCCATACAGTGTAGTAAAAACCTGATGAATAGTAATCACAAAACCAGAAAGTTATCAAATCTTCAATCAGAGTAATCGAAGCCGTCAAATCTTCAATCAGAGTCATCGAAGCCATCAAATCTTCAATCAGAGTCATCGAAGCCATCCAATCTTCAATCAGAGTCATCGAAGCCATCAAATCTTCAGTCAGAGTCATCGGAGTCATTAAATCTTCAAATTAAGGTATCGTGCTAGATTAATAAAATTTTAGCATATTAGTTGTTAGAAAACAAACTAGCTCTAAAAATGGGATGGTTCTCGAGCGACAAGACCGTCAACAATAATATCACTGAGCTACCTAGAAATACAGAGGCAGTGGCCTTATGTACAGGGTGATTTTTTAAGAGCTTGAGAACTTTTTTAAACAATAAAACGCTTAAAATTTGCAAAATCTCATCGGTTCTTTATTTTAAACGTTAGATTGGTACATGACATTTACTTTCTGAAGATAATTTCATTTAAATGTTGACCGCGGCTTCGTCTTAGGTGGTCCATTCGGAAAATCCGCTTTTTTATCGACAAATTTTGTTCAGCGATGAGGCTCATTTCTGGTTGAATGGCTACGTAAATAAGCAAAATTGCCGCATTTGGAGTGAAGAGCAACCAGAAGCCGTTCAAGAACTGCCCATGCATCCCGAAAAATGCACTGTTTGGTGTGGTTTGTACGCTGGTGGAATCATTGGACCGTATTTTTTCAAAGATGCTGTTGGACGCAACGTTACAGTGAATGGCGATCGCTATCGTTCGATGCTAACAAACTTTTTGTTGCCAAAAATGGAAGAACTGAACTTGGTTGACATGTGGTTTCAACAAGATGGCGCTACATGCCACACAGTTCGCGATTCTATGGCCATTTTGAGGGAAAACTTCGGAGAACAATTCATCTCAAGAAATGGACCGGTAAGTTGGCCACCAAGATCATGCGATTTGACGCCTTTAGACTATTTTTTGTGGGGCTACGTCAAGTCTAAAGTCTACAGAAATAAGCCAGTAACTATTCCAGCTTTGGAAGACAACATTTCCGAAGAAATTCGGGCTATTCCGGCCGAAATGCTCGAAAAAGTTGCCCAAAATTGGACTTTCCGAATGGACCACCTAAGACGCAGCCGCGGTCAACATTTAAATGAAATTATCTTCAAAAAGTAAATGTCATGTACCAATCTAACGTTTAAAATAAAGAACCGATGAGATTTTGCAAATTTTATGCGTTTTATTGTTTAAAAAAGTTCTCAAGCTCTTAAAAAATCACCCTGTATATTAGCAGGGTTAGCAATAGGCTATCTTTGCATGAAAGGGCTCATTAAGTTACACAAAAATTATACAGAAAAAATTGCGACCAGAACGGAGCGCCAGTTGCAAGTTGCCAATGTGTAAAAAGTTAAGTAAAAATTTACCGCACAGAAATTTTGAAGTTAAGATAAAAGCAAAAAAAATATGGAACAGTTTTTTTTAACGACAAATGGCCACCATCGCTGCGAAAAAAATTAAAAGAATTAAACGAGACGGTCAAAGAAACCCGTAAGGTCTGCGGTTATTATTGCGTATTCATGACTCAGAAAGAGCACTTTAGTTACTACAAGTGCTGCAGGAAAAACACGTATATGTTTTAACGGTTCTTCTTGAGTATAATAATTATCTTGAAGACAATGAGATGCAAAATTATACAGAAATAGAAAAAATTTATATATACGTAAAAAATCAATCAATACTAAAATATCAAGAAAAACCTTAGAAGACAAATACAAGTACTGTAAACTACTAAAATCGCAATTGGACGACTACTTGACAGAGAAACCTCATAGACGATAAAACCTTCCACTTACTAGTGAAAAACACTAGACTGTGGACATATGAAATTTATAGCATAATAGATATAAAACTTACACAAATTGAATCTAGTCAAAAGACAAAAATGACACAAACACAACAACCTTTTGACGTGCGGCGGGCAACTGCTCTAGTCCAACCGTATAATGGCTCACCAGAAAGCCTAGAATCATTTCTTGACTCAGCAAAACTGCTGAATGAGTTAACACTGCCAGAGCACACCGCGATGGCAATTAAATTCTTGAAACCCAGACTGTCGGGAAAAGCCAGACAAGGTATCCCTGATACAGTCGATTCATTAGATAATTTAATACAAATAATTGAGGATAGATGTAAAGGCAACATCACTCCAGAACTAATAATATCAAAAATAAATAACCTAAAACAAAAGAAGTCAATTAACAATTTCTGCGAGGAACTAGAAAGAAAAACTAGAAAGTACTTATATAGAAAAAAAATTCCCCCACCTGTGGCAAAAACGATGATCACTAAGGTAGGGGTAGACACTCTAATAAAGGGGTGTTCTAATAGCGAATTAAAAATAATTCTCGAGGCTGGAAACTTCAGCAATATAAGAGAAGCTAACCAGAAAGCACAAGAGTGTAGTGCAGATGAAAACAGCCTCTCACAAATGTTACACACACGATTTGTTGGACAGCACCAACAACGTACGAATAATTTTAATCGAGGAGCAAGACAATATAATGCGCCCAGATATCCGGCACAATACAATCGATACGCACCAAAACCGTTCTTTTATAACCGTAGAAATAATTACAATACCAATAATTATAATAGTAATTACAATCCTAATAATAATAATAATAATGCTCAACAAATCAGACATAGTAACAACATGCGGAATACATTTAATTATCGTGGCATTGAGAACGACAATATAATCATGATGCTCCGTCAATGCGAACAATTCCAAAGTACTAACCAATACCCAACGAATCAAAAATTTTAAGAAAGACCTTGTATACCATGAATATACACGCCGCTAAGTTTATCAAAGTGGGTATACGAATGGCATATTCAATATGCACATTTATTATAGACTCAGGTGCGGATATATCCGTTTTTAAAGCAAACAAAATATTTCCACAACAACCAATCAATCCAAGCAACAAAATTAAACTTACCGGAATTACCGATCGTGAGATAGAAACCATCGCGACAAAAGAAATAGACTTAATAATTAATAACGAAATTTCAATTAAACACAGATTCCACATAGTAAGCCCAAATTTCCCAATTTCTACAGACGGCATCTTAGGCAGAGATTTTCTATCAGCCAATAAATGCATAATCGATTACGAATGTTGGTTATTAAACTTTACAATTAATAATACCCCAATAACAATACCGATTCAAGATACTGTTAACGAAAACTACATTATTCCTGGTAGATGCGAAGTTATCAGAAGAATGCAAAATTTAAATATCAATGAGGACATGGTACTACACTCACAAGAAATTAAACAAGGAATATTTTGCGCAAGTGCAATTATTTCACCACAAAACCAAATTTTAAAATTTATGAATACAACTGACAAACCCATAAATGTCAGCCAATTAGAATTCAAGCCAATTTTAGAACCCTTAAATAAGTACACAATTTTGAAAAATAACCCATATAAAACTACAAGCATCAGCCCCATGGGGTTGTTCGAGCCATTGATGTGGAACAATGCAACCAAAATTTCTAATGATCTACGATCAAACAGTTCAACCAATCGTCACACTTTTGAATTAGCAAATGCATGAGAGTCTGCTTAGATTGAACTTTATTAGGAACCAAATCCGAACACGCGAACCCAGAATATAGATATCGATATTTAAGCTTCTCTTCGCCAAACTTGTGTTCAAGTTTTGTATGCAAGCAGTTATTTTTATAGCGTTTCTCTATAATTACAACCATTCTGTAATTTCGGTTGAAGCGAGTTTCTTATTATCAATCGAGTTCAACTTATATAAATTGGAAATTAATCTAATGCACTCCAAATTTACCCTGGGGTAGTTGTCAATTTCTCAGGCGAAACGACATAACATGGAATTTCATCCGAACTTGCATGACACAAGATCAGAGCATACCAATTAAAGCTTCAAATCGTTTTATGGCACTTTTTGTCTTGCTGTGTAGCAACAACCTACCTCTAGCAATCTACTCGTAGGACTGAAACGTTAGCAATAATTTTGCTCATATTTATAGATTCGCGTGCTTCCAGCAGCTGCGCTTTATATCATGTTCACATTAGCGCTCATATTACTTGATATACAGAGATGATATGCATATCACGTCGAAGTGTTCACATATGAACTAGATGATATCGTTTGACAATCAAGTTGTCATCTTGAATGCACTCATTAGATAAAAGGTCAATAATATTACCTTTCGCTATTAAAATTAAATCAATAATTGAAATCTTGCATTTAATGGTCTCCGAAAGCAAGTATATGTTGAAAAATTCGAAATTAAAATGAGTGTTTATTGTCACTCTGAAGGTGACGTTCATAAATGAGTGCGTTCAATGCCATTATCCGTGTTGCTAGTGGCGGATTTTGACAACTCGACATGATATCGTACATGATATCCCGGATATCATGCCAAAATGATGATACGCATTGACATCAAATTGTATGCGATATCAAATGATATCGCACATGATATCATCGGATATCAAGTATATCGGTATATCACTTGATATCAGCGCTAATGTGAACATACTATTAGCATCGATTGACCAATCAGAGCAAGTCTTTCCCTTTGATATATCGCTTACTCCTTCAAAACCGTCGACTATGGCAGGGAAATCCAGTATGCAGGAGATTTTTTGCAGACAAAATAGGACACTGCTAGCTATTAATCAACATTTCAATGATACACAATTAAAAATACATGCCTATGAACATTCAAATCAATACGTAGAAATATTTCCAATCAAATGGTGACATACTATTAATAATTTATATAAAATTGACTGAGCTGTAATTGTTCAAAACCTGACCACATTTCTACGTGTATTTTTCTTGAGTTTCTTGTTTGCACGCCTATATAGAAAACAAAAATGTGTTCCACATTAAAAATAACACTAAAAAAACAAAGTCTTAAACGAACTCGATCTAAACAACGTACCAATATACGCTAGAAACAACCTGGAAAAGTTAATTTCAAATTACTCTGATATATTTTGCTTACCAGACGAACCAGTTTCATCAAAGAATTTTTATTCACAAAACATCGAACTGAGCGATAAAGTCCCAGTGTACATTCCAAACTACAAAACTATTCATTCACGAAGTAACGAAATTGCAACACAAGTAAACAAAATGTTGAAAGACGATATCATCGAACCATCCATATCACCCTATAACAATCTAATTTTATTAGTCCCGAAAAAATCCGAAAACAATAATGCAAAATGGAGATTGGTAGTTGATTTCCGACAACTTAACAAAAATATATTAGCCGATAAATTTCCGCTGCCAAGAATTGATGCTACTTTAGATCAGCTTGGTAGAGCAAAATATTTTACAACCCTGGACTTAATGTCAGGGTTTCATCAAATACCCTTAGAAATAAACTCTACGAAATACACAGCATTTTCGACCCAATCCGGTCATTTTCAATTTAAAAGATTACCGTTTGGCTTAAATATCAGTCCAAACAGTTTTCAACGAATGATGACAATCGCAATGTCAGGATTAACACCTGAGCATGCTTTTGAATATATAGATGATATTATAGTAGTTGGATGTTCAATCCAACATCACCTTCAGAATTTAGAAAAAGTTTTTGAACGCATTAGGCAGTACAGTCTTAAACTTAATCTCAATAAATGCAATTTTTTTAATACAGAAGTAACATATTTAGATCACAAAATTACAGATAAAGGAATCCTACGAGGCCTACCCATTAAATCAACTACTTAAGAAAAATCAGAAATTTTCAAGGACACTAGAGTGCCAGCATGCATTTGTAACCTTAAAACCCTTCCTAATGTCACCAAAACTTCTACAATTTATTTTAACCACAGACGCTTCAGACGTTGGATGTGGTGCAGTTTTATCACAAATAATCAATGGCAATGACTTACCAATAGCATTTGCCAGCAAAAGCTTTACAATCGAAGAAAAGAATAAATCAGTAATTTTGAAAGAACTGACAGCAATACACTGGTCAATTAATTATTTTAAGTCCTACCTATACGGACGCAAATTCACTATACGAACGGACCACAGACCGTTAGTATTTTTATTTAATATGAAAAACCCAACCTCCAAATTGACAAGAATGAGGTTAGATTTAGAGGAATTTGAATTTAACATAGAGTATATCTAAGGTAAAAGTAACGTTGCAGCCGATGCGTTATCACGCATAATAATGTCCTCAGATGAATTGAAGGCAAATAGTATTTTGATGGTTAATACAAGGTCAATGTCAAGAAAACAAGAACTCATAAAAAAGGAAAAAGAACAGAACAAATTAAATACTAACAAAAATACTAACCATATAAATAATTCAAGCACTAATAATAATAATCCTTGCATCGACAGTGAGCCTGATCAACTCTCTGTTTATTCAACGGAAACCCCTAGCGAAGTAAGAAACTTATTAAAAATGAGATGTTTTTTCGAAAACAACCATATTATAATTGACACATATCAAGGAATACAAAAACAAAAACCGATGAATCGTGTATTTACAGAAGTAAGAGATATCAGACAAACACTCGTGTTTGTTTGCAATCTCCAAATATCAAGAAGATATGAGAAAATTAAAAGTTAGCAGAGTAGCAATTTCTTGCAATGATAAAATATTTGAAATGGTACCTATGGAAATGTTTAAAGGACTCGTCCTACAAACACTGAAAACATTATAAATCATTATCTACAAACCAATTAGTTATTAGTAACCTTCGCGAAATACAAATAATATTAAAGAATCACCATGAATTACCTACAGGAGGACACATCGGACAGAACAGATTGTACCTCAAATTAAGAGAAATATATACATGGAAATTTATGAAAAGTTCAATTGCTAATTTCATCAAGGCCTGTGAAATTTGCAAAAAGAACAAAATCATTAAACATACGATACTGTAGGACCGTTGCCCAAAACAACCAATAATAACAGATACGCTGTAAGCATACAGTGTGAACTAACCAAATACGTTGTATATATACCCATACCTACCAAAGAAGCTAACGTTGTAGCTAAAGCGTTAGTAGAAAATTTCACTCTAACTTACTGTAAGTTTCTTGAGATAAAAACCGACAGAAGAACCGAATAGAAAAACGAGGTTCTAGAATAAATTTGCAAATTGTTAAAAATTGAACAAACATTTTCCTTGGAAAGAAATCACAGATGCCTCAACGAATTTCTGCGATCTTTTATCAACGAACATCAATCTGACTGGGATGATTGGTTACAATACTATGCATTTTCATATAACACAACGCCACACTCAGATCATGGGTATACACCCTACGAACTAGTGTTCGGTGTAAAAGCCAGACTACCACAAGAAACCTACCCAGACAAAATTGAACCGATATATAATTTCGACCTGTACAATCAAGAATTACAATACCGACTACACAAATCACACGAAATAGCAAACAAACATCTAATACACCGAAAAGAAATTAGAAAATCAACAACAGACCACCTGTTCAATCCAATAGAAATACATTTGAACGACATAGTGTATCTACAAAACGAAAATAGACGCAAGCTAGATCCATTTTATATAGGTCCATTTGAAGTTACGCAAATTCAGGATCCAAATTGCGAAATACAAAGTTTACAATCAAAAGAAAAAACCATTGTTCACAAAATTTTAATATCAAACATTTAAAATTAAGATTCAGCTACCGAGCTTAACCCCATGTAAAAAAAAAATCAAAAAATCATTGCCATGGGCGTAAGTGAAGTTTTACTCAGCTTCTCTGTCAAATTCGGTTATTTTAGCTAGCTAGAAGAAAACTATGAAATATACATTAAAATTGTTAGGGAGTTCGAACGCATAACGGTAACCTAACCCCATAAAGCACAACAGAATGATTTCCCTTCGTTACATCATTCTTCCAAAAGGGGGATGATGTAATATGAGCCTTTAACACTAAATCTCTTCACACATTCCAGACCATGTAATGTGAATATTAAAGACTAAATCATTCACATACCCCAGACCACACGCACTTAACAAAAACCCGTAAAAGCACCCTTCCACGAAAACCTAAAAATCTACATAAAATAAAAACATTACCTACATGAAGGCAACTGAAATATCAACACTTGTTCGTTCTGGTGACCCAGAGAAAGAAACACCGTGGTCATAAAATTTCGACTACAGGAACAAGGAAGCATCAAGTTTCAAATCGTTATGTCATCGAAAAAAGCAAATCGACACACAAAACATATAACAGACTGTGTCACTTCCCTCTTTTTCACGTCTCTCATGTCCCACAATTGAATACCAGCCAGCACGACCTAGAATAACAGTAACTCAGGAACACACACTAACTCAAACCGACACTCACGAGAATAACCCAACATGCTATCGCCCTCTCCTCTTCTCACTCTCTTACCCGCTTTATTCACTCTCTTACCCACAAAATATACATTGGTCGACACGATACAATGAGTCCAATTTTTTAAACCCGATTTACACTGCGCGTTCTAACTCCTCCTCCCGGATTCTCAGTAATCCCAATTGTAAAAACTAATTAGCTAGGCTAGGAGAGATTAGATTATATAAGTTAACGAACTGACAAAAATAAAGCAATCCTAATCTCAACCTTAAGCAATTCTCATATGTGTTCCAACTTTTCTCATAGGTGGCGCGACCGATTTTCACAAACTTAGGTTCAAATGAAAGGTTCTGTGGTCCCATATGTAATTTCTGAATTTCATCCAGATCCGATTTCCGGATCCGGAAATATTGTGTAAATATATTATATATGATAGTTTGATTGATAAGAGAAAGGCATCATTTCACCACAAGGTGGATTAAAACAGGTTTTTGTTAGTGGAATCGCGTTTTTGCCTTTCTCATATAGAAAGGCTATGCAATCACTGTGAAAATCGACTTTCTAACCGAAGCCCGGAGGGCCGAATGTCATATACCATTCGACTCAGCTCGATAAACTGAGTAAATGTCTGTGTGTGTGTATGTGTCTGTGTGTGTATGTGTGTGTATGTAACAAAAATATGCACTCACTTTTCTGAGAGATGGCTAAACCGATTTTCACAAACAAAGATTCAAATGAAAGGTCTCATAGTCCCATAGCCTGCTATTGAATTTCATTCCGATTCGATTTCCGGTTCCGGACATATAGGATGATATGTACCAAAAAAGTGAAAAATATATGCACTCACATTTCAGAGATGGCTGAACCGATTTTCACAAACTAAGATTCAAATAAAAAGTATTATGGTCCCATAGCTTGCTATTGAATTTTATTTGAATGTGGCTTCCGGAGTTATATGATAATATGTGAAAATTTGAGAAAAATTTTACACTCAATTATCTCTGGAACAACTCAACCGATTTTTGTAAACCAAGATTCAAATGAAAGGTCTTATGATATCCTAAAAATTTGTTGAACATTTTATCAGGATCCGACTTCCGGTTCCGGAACTAAAGCGAGATGAGTGGAAAATTACCAATTTTATTAGCATTTTCCACGAGCGATAAAAACAGGTACAAATCCCATAAAACTGTCTGATAAATTCTTCTAGTTTGCAGAGCTTGTTAGTTTGTGGGCATAAAAACTTGATTCGGCACTACTGGTCCCCTCTCTTACTGTTCCAAGAGCACCGAAAGTGGAGAAGAAAAACTCCTAAAACTAAAATCACTTCAATTTCTCTACGATGCTTGAACCGATTTTCACAAATCTTGATTTGAATTAAAGTTCATACTGTCTTCAAAGCTACTGTGAAATTTCATCCGGATGCAAATTCCGGTTCCGCAGTTGCAGGGCAATGAGTGTCAAAGTTTTCAAATCGCCATATAGAGTGACAATATGTACAACACCGAAAGAAGAAAAAAACTCAAAAACGAACAAGGCGTGCTTTGTCCTATTTCGTGCACGTTGTGTAGTGATGTCAATAATAATAATAATAATACTAATAATAATAATAATAATAATAATAATAATAATAATAATAATAATAATAATAATAATAATAATAATAATAATAATAATAATAATAATAATAATAATAATAATAATAATAATAATAATAATAATAATAATAATAATAATAATAATAATAATAATAATAATAATAATAATAATAATAATAATAATAATAATAATAATAATAATAATAATAATAATTTTTTTCATAAATACGTTTATTTCTTAAGGCAATTTACATAAGTTTTTCTTCGCCGTATCATCACTTTTACATAGAATTCTTAACCTAATTTAATACTAATATAGTCACAGCGATTTGAGTTCATCACTTTTACATAGAATTCTTAACCTAATTTAATACTAATATAGTCACAACGATTTGAGTTTAATAAAACATATTCCTTTTATATTTTAAATATCATATTAGCTATTTCGTTATTTATTATAAAATCTACTTAAGAACATTATTTGAACCAAGCGATTAACTGCTATAAATTATAAGATAAGCTTAAATTTTTATACATTTTGTTGTTGATTTCGTAACCTATTTTGAGTTTGTTTGTATCAGCACATCATTTTTATTAAAATTTTGCTATTGGATGAACTAATGGACGCAGTAGGAGTCAGAACTAACCCTCAAAAGGGTCAATTATTAAATTGAAACTTCAATTGTCTTTATGAAATGATAAAGAAGTTTCATGTAAGAAAGGTCACGACAAGCAAGAATGTCTCGAACTGGGACATTGGATAGTCTACCTTGGGTACGCAGGGAATTTATTAGTTGAGATCTCACACTCTACTCTTTCAGTCGTAGACCACGCGGGTCTCTGCTGTATACAGGAGGCGTCTCCATTCAACTCGGTTCATTACTGTTCGCCGCCAGCCTTGGTAGCTGCGAAGGGTCCGCAGGTCGTCCTCAATTTGATCGATCCATTTTGCCCGCTGTGCGCCTCTTCTTCTTATACCGGTCGGATCATTGTCGAGGATCATTTTAACCGGGTTGTTCTCCGACATTCTAACAACATGCCCGGCCCACCGTAACCGCCCGACCTTGGCCGTTTGGACGAGGGTTGGTCCTCCCAGCAACTGGTGCAGTTCATGGTTCATTCCGTTCAAAAACACCTAGTGCGCGTTGATCCTCCGCAAGCATTGTCCAAGACTCGTGCCCGTAGAGGATAACCGGTCTTATCAGCGTTTTGTAGATAGTTAACTTCGTACGACGGCGAATTTTGCTCGATCGAAGCGTCCTGCGCAGTCCAAAGTAAGCACGATTTCCTGACAAAACGCGTCTCTGAATTTCTCTGCTGGTGTCATTATCGGCAGTCACCAGTGAGCCCAAGTACACGAACTCGTCGACCATTTCGATTTCATCACCACCAATCAGAACTCGTAATGGGTGGTTGACGTTATCTTCTCTCGAGCCCCTGCCTTTCATGTACTTTGTCTTTGACACATTGATGTCTAAGCCGATCCGCTTGGCCTCAGCTTTTAGTCCGATGTACGTATCTTCCATCTTCTCAAAGTTGCGTGCTATAATATCAATATCATCAGCGAAACCAAGTAGCTGGACGGACTTTCTGAAAATCGTGCCACTCGTGTCTATCCTCGCTCTTCTTATCACACCCTCCAAAGCAATGTTGAATAGCAGACACGAAAGGCCATCACCTTGCCGTAGCCCTCTGCGAGTTTCGAAGGGACTCGAGTTTATCCCCGATACTCGAACAACGCACATCACTCGATCCATCGTAGCCTTGACCAATCGTATCAGTTTGTCCGGGAATCCGTAGTCGTGCATGATTTTCCATAGCTGTTCTCGATCGATTGTGTCGTAGGCTGATTTGAAATCGATGAATAAGTGATGTGTGGGCACATTGTATTCGCGGCACTTTTGCAACACCTGGCGGATGGCGAACACTTGGTCCGTGGTAGCGCGTTCGCCCATAAATCCTGCCTGATATTGTCCCACGAATTCGTTTGCAATCGGTGAAAGTCGACGGCATAAGATTTTGGAGAGTACCTTGTAGGCGGCGTTCAGCAGAGTTATCGCGCGGTAATTGCAGCAATCCAGCTTATCGCCCTTTTTGTAGATGGGACACACGATTCCTTCCATCCATTCCTCCGGTAAAATCTCGTCCTCCCAGATCTTGGTAACGACCCAGTGCAGTGCTTTCACTAGTGCATTACCACCGTGTTTTAGTAGCTCGCTTGGTAGTTGGTCAACGTTATTATTTTTCAACCGGCTTACCACCTCCTCCACTTCTTGGAGGTCTGGGACCGGCAGTCTATCGTCCTCCGCACGCGTTCCCAAGTTTGTTACCGCGCCGCTACTTTCGTATTCCGCTACATCGCCATTGAGGTGCTCGTCGAAATACTGCCGCCACCTCTCGATCACCTCACAGTCGTTCGTGAGAAGATCCCCGTTGGTGTCCTTGCACATATCGGCCTGTGGCACATGGCCTCTGCGCTAACGGTTCACCTTCTCGTAGAACTTCCTTGTGTCATTAGCACGGAACAGCTGTTCCATCGCTTCGCGATCTCGGTCTTCCTGTTGGCGCTTTTTTCTACGGGATACCGAGTTTAGTCTGTTCCGCGCCTGTCTGTATCGCTCCTCGTTTGCTCTCGTCCGGTGTTGCAGCTTGCTCGCCCAAGCTGCATTCTTCTCGGCCACTAACTGTTCACATTCGTCGTCGAACCAGTCGTTCCTCACGTTCGGAGCCGCCGTACCTAGCATTGCTGATGCAGTGCTACATATGGCAGAACGGATGTCTCTCCAGCCATCTTCAAGAGTAGCTGCACCAATCTGCTCTTCCGTTGGTAGTGCCACTGCCAACTGCTGCGCGTAATCTTGGGCTACTTCAGTATCCCGGAACAGCGCGATGTTAAACCGCGACGTTCGGTTTCGACGTTGGGTAGCTACCGTCGAAAGTTTTGAGCGCATGCATACAGCAACCAAGTAGTGGTCCGAATCTATATTCGCACTGCGGTAGGTGCGAACATTGTTGATGTCCGAGAAAAATTTTCCGTCGATCAAAACGTGGTCGATTTGGTTTTCGGTCTGTTGGTCAGGTGATCTCCAAGTGGCTTTGTGGATATCCTTGCGGGAAAAGAAGGTGCTTCTGACAACCATTCCTCGGGAGGCCGCAAAGTTGACACACCGTTGGCCGTTGTTATTCGATGCGGCATGCAGGCTGTTCGGCCCGATTACCGGTCGGTACATTGCCTCCCTTCCTACCTGGGCATTCATGTCCCCGATGACAATTTTTACGTCTCTGCGTGGGCAGCCGTCATAGGCTTGTTCCAGCTGCACGTAGAACGCTTCTTTCTCGTCCTCGGGTCTCCCTTCATGTGGGCAGTGCACGTTGATGATGCTGTAATTGAAAAAACGGCCTTTAATTCTCAACTTACACATCCTAGCGTTGATCGGCTGCCACCCAATCACTCGCTGACGCATCTTGCCCAGCACTATAAAGTCAGTTCCCAGCTCGTTCGTTGTGCCACAGCTTTGATAAAAGGTAGCCGCTCGATGCGCGCTTTTACACACCTTCTGTCCCATCCAACAAAGCTCCTGCAGCGCTACGACGTCGAAGCTGCGAGGATTTAGTTCGTCGTATATTATCCTGTCGCAGCCTGCGAAACCTAGCGACTTGCAGTTCCATGTTCCAAGTTTCCAATCGTAGTCCTTTTTCCGTTGCGTTGGTCTATGCCGATTGTTCCGGGTCGTATTCTCTCCTGTATCATTCGTAATAGGTGTTTTACGGGCGGCTTATTAGGCCTGCGCCAACCCCCTGTCTCGCCGGAGGATCATCGTGCTTGCTCTGTTTAACGTCCCAACTAGCACTAGGACGATCCCGTTGGTGGGATTGCCACCTTGGATTTAGCTGGACGGGATACAGTATTTTATACTCAGCCGCTGGATACCAGAACAGACGCTGTTTGAAGCCGCTCCTAACATGGAGTACAGACGCTCCGACATCTTCTAAAGAGGACCCCCTTCCCTGTCAGCATACGACCAAGGTCCCACCGGGGTTGGTTACCCGATCTTTCCTATGGTTGCTCGTACCCCAGCCGGCACCGCGGGGAGGTAGGGATAGGAGTTACTGGACATGAGGCTAAGAACCACATTGGGGCCTGAATTGCGCATTGTCCAGTCGTTTACCAACCAGTTGAGATCTGACATCACGATACTCCACGCATGTCCAAACGACATGATCAATATCGCGATAGCCTTTGCCACAAGCACAATGATTAGTTTCGGAAAGTCCAATTCGAAGGAGATGTGCATCTAAGGTGTAGTGATTGGACATGAGTCTGGACATCAAAGGAATGGAGTCCCTACTCACATCCAGCCCCTTGAACAATGCCTTTGTCGATATTTTAGGAATAATTGAGTGCATCCACCGACCTAGATCATCTCTATCCCAAGAATCTTGCCAGCTGGCAAGTGTTCTTTGGCGAGTCGCGCTATAAAATTCGTTGAAAGCAATCGGTCGCTCATAAATTTCACCTTCAATAGCACCACGTTTGGCAAAACTATCGGCTCTGGAATGGAGCAATGAGCCTTGACCCAGACTATTGTGATTTGATAATTATTATTCAATATGTCGTTCAGACACTGTTTTATTTTGCCCAAAAAAAACGGTTCATTTTTGCCAGCAGCGTTTGAGCGAATGGCTTCAATTGCACTCAGACTATCTGCGAAGAGGAAATAATGGTTTGGAGATAATGTGACGATTACATTCAAGCTATAATGATCTGCTGCTAACTCTGCTATATAAACAGATGCAGGTTCTTGAAGCCTAAATGAGGCCGAAACATTATTGTTGAACATACCAAACTCTGTCGCTTCTTCAATTCGCGATCCGTCCGTGTAAAACATTTTCTCAGAGTCAATATGCCTGAACTTACGTGAAAATATTTTTAGGATTTCCATAGAGCGTAGGTGATCCGGGATTCCACGCACTTCGCGCTGCATGGATGTGTCGAAAAATAAAGTTGAGTCAGGGACATTTAGGAGGCTGACACGGATAGGAATATATCTTGAAGGGTTGATTTCCTGTGACATATGGTTAAAATATACAGTCATGAATCTCGTTTGAGATTGAAGCTCAACTAACCTTTCGAAGTTATTAATAACTAGGGGATTCAGTACCTCGCATCTTATTAGCAGTCGCGACGAAAGCTCCCAAAAACGATCCTTCAATGGAAGAACTCCCGCCAGAACTTCAAGACTCATTGTATGTGTCGAATGCATGCAGCCTAAAGCAATTCGCAAACAACGATACTGAATTCGCTCCAGTTTGATAATATGAGAATTTGCAGCGGAACGAAAGCAAACGCATCCATATTCCATCACTGAAAGTATCGTTGTCTGATACAATTTTATTAGATCTTGCGGATGAGCACCCCACCAAGACCCTGTTATCGTTCGAAGAAAATTTACTCTTTGTTGGCATTTTGTTATCAGATACCTAATGTGTCCTCCCACGTGCATTTGGAATCAAACCACACCCGAGGTATTTGAAAGTCAAAACCTGTTGGATCATTCTTCCCATCATATGAAGCTGAAGTTGCGCGAGATCATACTTTCTTGAAAAGACGACCAGCTCTGTTTTCTCCGCAGAGAATTCGATACCCAGATGAACAGCCCAAACGGACAATTTATCTAAGGTATCTTGAAATGGTTTTTGCAGATCAATAGCTTTGGGTCCAGTAACTGAAACCACGCCATCATCTGCCAATTGCCTTAGTGTACATGGGGTTACGAGACAGCTGGAAGTCAACATCAATGGAAACTGAATCAAATGCTTCTTTAATGTTTAAAAATACAGAGGCCATTTGTTGTTTTTGAGCGAAGGCAATTTTTATGTCAGACGAAAGCAATGCAAGGCAATCATTCGTCCCTTTATATCTTCGGAAGCCAAATTGAGTATCTGATAACAAACCTTTCGTCTCGACCCAAGTGTCGAGACGTCGATGAATAATTTTTTCGAACAATTTTCTGATGCAGGACAACATTGCAATAGGTCTATATGAGTTGTGATTGGAAGCTGGTTTCCCCGGCTTTTGAATGGCGATAACTTTCACTTGTCTCCAGTCAGGTGGAACAATATTTTGCTCAAGAAACTTGTTGAACAATTCCAACAAACGTCTTTTTGCTAGGTCGGGCAGATTCTTCACCAAATTGAATTTAATTCTGTCCAACCCAAGAACGTTATTGTTACAAGACATGAGTGCTATGGAAAATTCTATCATTGAAAAGGGGCAATCAATGGAATCATCATTTGAAGAAGACTCCCTAATAATGCTATGCGTAGGAACAGAATCTGGACAAACTTTCCTCGAAAAATCAAATATCCATCGATTCGAGTACTCCTCACTCTCATTTCCTACGTTACGATTCCTCATTCGTCTGGCCGTATTCCAAAGATTGCTCATTGAGGTTTCTCTTGACAAACCTTCCACAAAATGTCTCCAATAGCTGCATTTCTTGACCCGAAGTATGTTCTTGTACTTGGTTTCTAAAATCAAGAATTTTTCAAAATTTTGAGGAGTTCCTCCTCCTCGTTTTAAGAACGTCTTAGAAGCATTTTGTTTCGCGTGTTTAGCATCTGAGCACTCTTTATCCCAACAAGGATTTGGAGGTCTTCTGCTAGACGATGGGCCAAGAAATGGTTTGGTTTGTGCTTGTTCAGCGGCCTCCAGTATCGAACAAACGAGGAAGTCATATTCCTCAAGTGGGGGGAGCTCTCCCATGGAATTTAAGATACTTGACATATTACTTTGGAATTTAATCCAGTCAATATTTTTTGTCAAATCATATGGAATATTAACTGAATTAGCAATACATTTGTTACAGCTAATTGAGATGATGATTGGTAAATGATCGCTACCGTGGAAATCAGGAAACACTTTCCAGGTGCAATCTAGTCGAATTGAAGTCGAGCAAAGAGATAAATCTAATGCACTTGGACGTGCAGGAGGTCTTGGAATATGTGTCATGCTACCCATATTCAATACTGTCATGTTGAAATTGTCGCAAATATTATATATTAAAGATGATCTGCTATCATTGTAAACGGAACATCACATCATTCCGTGCGAATTGAAATCTCCCAAAATCAAACGTGGAGCAGGAAGGGCTTCGACCATTTCATTAAGCTGTCGTTGTCCAACTTGAGCTCTTGGAGGACTACATACCGAAGCAATGCAAATGTCCTTTCCTTTAATGTTTATTTGACAAGCAACAACTTCTATACTAGAAGTCGAAGCAATGTTTAATCTATAAAAGGAATAACATTTCTTAATTCCTAAAAGCACTCCCCCATACGGAGAGTCTCTATCGAGACGTATAACGTTAAAATCATTAAAATTTAAGGCTATGTTTGATGTAAGCCATGTTTCGCATAAAGCAAATACATAACATTTTTGACTATACAACAAAACTTTAAATGAATCCAGTTTTGGCATGATGCTTCGACAATTCCACTGCAGAACAGTGATTGAATCATTTGCGGCGTATGATAAATTATCCATCAAATGATACAAAACCTGAAAGAACTGGCCATTGAGCTGATAACTGTTCCAAAAAAGTTCTAGCTATTGGAAGGAATGCCGTTATGATAGTTATTAGAGGTTCAGAAATATTAAATGCTGCGAAAATCCATTCTACAATTTCCGAAAACTTCAGTAATCCTGATGGTGGCTGTGAAACGGAGCCCACTGGATTATTGTCTTTTCTTGTGCTAGTTCCTGGATTGGTTTGTGAATTTGACAAACCAGGAGGCACAGTTTTTGGTTTTAAATTTTGCTTTTTAGCTTTAACACGGGGATCTTTTTTTGAAGGTGTAATTTTAGGTGTCTTTTTTTGGTATTTTGTGGTTTGTTAATCTCCTCTTTACAGACCCTTGAGGAGTGACAAACGAGGTATCTTCACTAATTCCGTCAGAGTCCGATTCCTCTGGTTCCGCCAGATTTGAAAAACCGTTTTCGGATTCCAAAGGTGGGACATAAATGATAGTTTTGAGCATTTCCGCATTTGTGCGCTTAGACCGTGCTTTTAAAGAAAGCTTCATTTTGTCCTTACACAATTTAAATGCAGCGCATACTGAAAGATCATCATGAGGACTTTCTCCGCAATAAACACATTTTTCAATATCTTTAGCGCAAAGATTATCCTTATGAGGCCCTTGACATTTTAACCGAAAGACCCGCTTCGGTGATAACACCGTCTATTTCAACGTCTTTCGAAGGAATATATACGCGATATTCGCGGGTAAATAATTCACAAACAACAATCTCATTAGCCTGCTTCAAGGAATCGACTACAACGCGGATCTTGTCTTTATGAACTCTTACTATCTCTTTGGTAGTGCGAAATCGTGATGTCAATTCTTTAGATATATAAAATAAATTCAATGCCTTTATTTTACGCCGAAAATATCCTATCCATGGGCCCGCTGAAGTTTAATTGTAAAACTTCGTTCTCTGCGAGTTAGGAACCGTTAAATTTTCGTCTGGTGGCAGAGATGGATCTCCTGGATTCTCATCCATTAGATCATGCATTACATAAATGTGTTTAAATAATTGATCTCAACTGAATTATATAAACGAGAATATTCTTTGAAGTGAAATAAAATAAAATTATAGATCTACCTGTTAGTCGCTTTCTGCTTTCCACAGGTACTCGGCATGAAGCTCGCTCTAACTATTTCAAATTTGCTGTCTTCTATCTCCGTTGCTCTGCCGTCGTGGTCTTCGCTGAGCTTGGTCTGTACGCTGTCTGTACCTGGCCTTAGATACAGCGTTGTAGCTCTTGTTGACGATGAGTTGTGATGCTTCTTGTGTAGCACCACACGATAATGCTTCGTTTTGTCCACCGCAACCGGTACTGTACACCATACGGACTGATACCTGGTGGTTGTCTTTGCGGCTTTGCGCTGATGCGCCCTAGCACCTCTATGCCTTAGCACCTCTGTGCCTTTACACCCCTTCGTCTCCGCACCTCTGTGACTGAGCACTTCTATGCGTTCGCACCTCTGTGTTTCTTCACCTCTGTGCGTATGAATGGGATGGCCTTCTTCGATTGATTCCAAGTCGGGAACGCCCCGAATATTGGATGTACACCAGCTTTTGCTGCGTTTGCAATAGGCGCAGGTAGGTTTTGTTTACCTGCAGCTAAAGTTGCCTTGACTCGGTGATAGCCGTTAACTCACAAGCCAGTAACACAACCTGTCTGCTTGAACGCTTTTTACTTAATGAATAATAATAATAATAATAATAATAATAAGAATAATAATAATAATAATAATAATAATAATAATAATAATAATAATAATAATAATAATAATAATAATAATAATAATAATAAGAGTAATAATAATAATAATAATAATAATAATAATAATAATAATAATAATAATAATAATAATAATAATAATAATAATAATAATAATAATAATATTAATAATAATAAAAATAATAATCCTATTACATACTTTGTGCTGTTTATCTTGACTTACATATGCAGAAAAAACAGGAACGCAGGTTCGTTTCGTTTGCTAGATTTCGTTTAATCGGTTTAATCGAAATAGAACATGAGATAGTAAGTATAGGTTTAACTACGTTCAAAACTGTTCCAATTTGTAGGTCATATTTGTTGGTAGTAAACGAACCAACTCCGGCTATTCCGTTTATCTTAATTCGGTTTCGGAAGAATTGGAAATAGTGATCAAAAACTGCAAAAAGGATCTCGCTTACTTTTCTTGGAGATGGCCAAATCGATTTTCACAAACTTATAGGTTTAAAAGAAAAGTTTTACAGTATCATATGGAATTCCTCAATTTGTTGTGGATACTACTTTCGGTTCCGGAACTACAGGGTAAATAGGTTTTATTGAGTATGTGAGATTAGATCCGAACAACTTATCCTATTTCTATTCAATAAACAGTTGTTTTTGCGAATTTCACGATTATATTTATGATGTAATGAGTAATATGAGAAAGGCATTATTACACCACTAAGTGGATTAAAATAGGTTTTTTATGTAGCTGTTTATCTGTATCTGTTGTAAGGGTAAGTCGCTCAACAAAAAACGGGTTTGTGTCTGCAAAAACCGAAATGATAAACTGTGGTCTTTTTTTTTTTTACAAGGTGAAATGCTTTTACGCACGGAGTGTGGGACTCTCCACAGGACTACCCAACTGTTGATTGGAACTACCCACTAAAACACCTTGGATTTCCAACCCTACCTCCCCAGCACCACCGCTAGGAATTACTTCGGGGTGGAAGGCTATTGGTGCTCACAACACCCTCCCCAGATTTATGCAGAATGGGGATCAGCATCCTGCTCTCGAGGGATCGACCAGTTGAATGACGAGGTCGGTCCAGTGATGCCGGCTGGAGGGTAACTTCCGGTTCACTGGCGCCTCGACGACCCAAAACTGATGCTACGTCGCGGAACTACTCGACTAGTCTCCGCCAAAAGATCTAGTCTACACCGACGGAGGGTTCCCCGACGAGGGAAATCCTCCCGAACCGACGCTTACGGTACGCGTCTACGACCCGATCGAAAGGATGCCTAAGTCGATCCAATGATTCCGGTTGGAGCGTGACTTCCGGTTCACTGGCGCTCAGCCGATCCTATCGGTACCACGCGACGATCTACTCATCTAGTCCCCGACAAGAGATCTAGACTACTCCGACGGAGATTTCCCCGGCGAAGGAGAATCTCCCGAAACCGAGTCTCTTACACCACACGGGACACCCGATGGAGTGCCGAGGTCGGTCCCGCGATTCCGGTTGGAGCATGGCTTCCGGTTCGCTGGCGCCTCGACGACTCGAATCGGTGTTGTGGCGGCTACTCGGCTAGCCCCCGAAGAAGGATCTAGCCTACACCGACGGAGAGTTCCCCGACGAAGGAGGCCCTCCCGAAACCGACGCTTTCGATACCCGTCAACGCCCGACCGAGAGGATGCCTGGGTTGATCCAGTGATTCCGGTTGGAGGATAGCTTCCGGTTCACTGGCGCCCCGACGATCCTAGCAGTTTTACGTACTACTCGTCTAGTCCCCGACGATGGATCTAGACTACTCCGACGAAGAGCTTCCCGACGAAGAAGGTTCTCCCGGACCGACGTTTATTCGCTGATTCCTCTTGAGCCTGCTACGGTACGCGGCTGACCTGTTGTTGATCCGCACTCCATTTCCGCTGCAATATGCTCGCAATTTGGGATGCCGCGGTCGACACTGCGTTCCAGTTCTCTACGCAGGGGCACATTCTCTGGATCTGGTTTTCCGGTGTGGTGTCCCTGCCGCATGCCTCCAGTAGCTCACTCCTTTGAGCCGCGAAACGAGAACAT
Organism: Malaya genurostris; assembly: GCF_030247185.1. NCBI lineage: Eukaryota > Metazoa > Arthropoda > Insecta > Diptera > Culicidae > Malaya > Malaya genurostris. The sequence goes on from NC_080571.1 coordinate 141,982,441, forward strand.
GCACACAAGACGTGTTCAGCCGTCTCGATCTCGTCTGGGCAGCCAGGACATACAGGGGATGTCGCGTGGCCGAACCTGTGGAGGTACCATCTGAAGCACCCGTGGTCTGTGAGGAATTGCGTCAGGCCGAAGTTCACTTCTCCGTGAGGTCTATCTATCCAGCTCGAGACCATAGGTATGAGCCGATGTGTCCACCTGCCCTTGGTTGAGCTGTCCCACTCTTGTTGCCATCTGCGTAGAGAAGCGGCTTTGCAGGCCCTACGGGCGTTCCTGTCTCCTCGCATGCTGTAGCGCTCCGCGTCTTCCTTCACTATCAGACCGATAGGCATCATACTTGCAACCACGCAGGCCGCATCCCTCGATACAGTGCGGTATGCACTGATTACGCGAAGACACATCAGTCTATGCGTACTCTCCAGCATCTGTTCGTTGCGTTCCACATTCAGTGCCGACGCCCATACCGGGCTGCCGTACCTGAGGATCGAAACTGCCACTCTTGCCAGTAACCTTCGTTTACTGGAGCGCACAGGCGAGCTGTTGGCCATCAAACGGGAGAGCGCCGCGATCGCTGTTGATGCGCGCTTGCAGGCGTATTCAACGTGCTTGCTGAAACTGAGTTTGTCGTCGAGCATCACACCCAATTGCTTCAGTCATCTCTTGGAGGGGATCACGCAATCTCCGGCATGTACCAGCGCCTCCTGTTCCGATTTGCGGTTGTTTACCACCATCACCTCTGTTTTGTGGTGCGTGAGTTGCAGTTTCCTGCTACGCAGCCAGTCCTCCACCAAGCAGATTGAGTGTGATGCACTCAGTTCGACCTCTTCGATGGATTCGCCGTAGACTGTCAGCGTGACGTCGTCCGCGAACCCGACTATCTTGACACCCGGAGGGAGCCTCAACCTCAGTACTCCATCGTACATTATATTCCACAGGATCGGGCCCAAGATAGATCCCTGTGGTACTCCAGCCGTGATTGGAGTGCTACATGTGCCTTCGTCGGTCTCGTAGAGCAATACTCGGTTCTGGAGGTAGCTTTCCAGAATCTTGTACAGCCCTTCCGGTACTCCTAGTCGAAGTAGGGAATCAGCAATGTCTGCCCAGCAAGCACTATTGAACGCGTTCTTGACGTCTAGCGTTACTACCGCACAGTAGCGGATTCCTCGTCGTTTGCGCTATATAGCTATCACCGCCGTGGTTACCACCGCCGTGGTTACCACCGATGTTATGGCGTCCGCCGTCGACCTGCCTCTGCGGAACCCGTACTGTTGACTGGACAGTCCTCCTGCCTCCTCTATGAAGGGGGCTAGCCTGTTGAGGATGATTTTCTCAAGGAGCTTACCCACAGTGTCTATCAGACAGATTGGTCTATACGCCGAAGGATTCCCTGGGGGTTTCCCAGGTTTCGGTAATAATACCAACCTTTGCCTTTTCCAAATGTCTGGGAACATACGCTCGTCCAGACATCTCTGTATGACCTCCCTGAACATGTCCGGTTTTGTCATTATAGCCGCCTCTAGAGCCACGTTCGAGATACCGTCTGGCCCCGGGGCTTTCTTTGTATCGAGCGATCTCACCGCAATGAGCAACTCCTCGTTCGTCACCTTTACGACATTCGCTGGTAGCGGAGCTGGCTGCCAGGGGGACGTGTCGTGGTGGGGAAAGAGAACCGTTATGATTTCCTTCAACCTCGCCGGACTACGTTCAGGGGGTGCTAGCGCCCCTCTCGTTTTGGCCATCACCATTCTGTAGGCATCGCCCCATGGGTTGGACTTGGCTCCCTCGCATAGCTTGTCGAAACAGGCTCTTTTGCTTGCGCTGATGGTCTTGTTTAGTGCAAGCTTCGCCGCTTTGAACGCCGTGTTCCTCTCCATCCTCATCTCGCTGATCGAGCTCTTTGCATCCTTCTTCTAGCCCTGAGGCAGGATGCGCGAAGGCGTGCAATTTGCTCGTTCCACCAGTAGACCGGTGGTCTGTTGGTCCTCGGTTGAGCCTTTCTAGGTCACCTCACACGCCCGTGACAAGATAGCGGCCAACTCGTTCCCTCTCAGGTTCACGTTGTGCTCCTCTAATTCAAAGGCAGCGCAAAACGTTTCGCGGTCGAAGTTAGCCACCTTCCACGCTAGAGTTTTGGGAGTATTACTCCTCCTTGTGCTTCTCGCCAATTGGCCGATCGTGTAGCGAATGGCTAGATGGTCGCTATGGGTGTAGCCATCATCAACTCTCCAATTAAGATCTCCAGCTAGGCCGGGACTACAGAAAGTCAGGTCGATAAACGACTCGACTCCGTTCCGCTGGAAGGTACTTTTCAGTCCATCATTCGCTAACACGACGTCTAACTTGGCGAGGGCCTCCAGTATCGTCTGTCTTCTCCTATTGGTGAAGCGGCTGCCCCAAGCCGTTGCCCAGGCATTGAAGTCTCCGGCAATCACCACCGGCTTCCGACCCACCAGGTCTGCGGTCAACATGTCGACCATCCGAGTGAACTGGTCTATTGACCATCTCGGTGGAGCGTAGCAGCTACAATAGTAAACTCCGTTTACCTTAGCTATGGCTACTCCCTCCGCTTGTGTTTTCACCACCTCTTGCACTGGATATCGACCAGTCGTCAAGATCGCCACCGTCTTGGATTCGTCAGACACCCAGTTCCCGTTATCTACCGGTGTGTGATAGGGATCCGAGAGAATCGCGACATCAATGCCCCATTCCCTTACTGACTGGTGCAACAATTGCTGGCCAGCTGCACAGTGATTTAGGTTCAGCTGTACTACTTGCATATTGTTTTGCTGCCTCCACTTGTTGAACAAGTAGGTCCGCCCATGACGTGGTTTGTGGCCTTCTTCTTGCTCGCGCATAGCATGCAACGTGGCGTTCTTTCGCATGCATACGCCTTTTGCCCCTCGCCGCCGCAACGCTTGCAGAGGTTGCTCCGGTCTGGGCCTTTGCAGTTCCACGACTTGTGGCCAGGTTAGAAACACCAGAAGCACATGTCGACCGCCAGCGGTTGGTAAGCGGTCACTGGGCATACCGACCATCCGACCTTTAGCCTGCCCACTTTGAGGACCTTATTAGCATCCGTGGCCGATAGCTTAAATGTAGCTATCTGGGTGTCCTGTGGTCCTTTCCTCATGCGGATGGATTCCCGTGAGACATCCACACCTCCTTGCTCCTTGATGGCCATGGCAAGTTCTTCTGCGGTGGCGATTTCATCCAACCGTTTGCACTGGAGTGCAACCTCGTTACGCAGGGCTCTAACTTCGGCCGTATCGCCCAGGACTTGTTGGGTAAGCTCAACAAGCTCAGTTCCGCCCTGAGCTCCCTTTTTAAGCTCGAGCAGCATCTCTCCCGTCTTCGCACGACGGATGCTGCGAACCTCTTTGCCAAGCTCGGCTAGCTTTGCTTCGCTCCGCATGGCCTTGAGCACATCGGCGTACTTTTCTTTGTCGGCCTTAACCAACAAAGCCTCTCCTTTGTCTCTAGCCCTCCCCACGGGAATGGGCCCAGCATCTTTTTGGACCCTTTTCTTCTTGGCGACCTTCACCCATGGGTTCTCGCCGGGTTCGCTTACAAGGCTCGGATCCGGGGTTCGAGTGCCGAGGTTTGGGTTGAGCCCCTCGCCACGTTCCTTCGCCCCATCATTTCAGCCATGTTCTTTGCTCCTTTTGGCCTTGGGAGTCAGGCGATTACTTCCTGGAGAATCCCTGGCGAGTTTCCGGCGCTGTTTATTCCGCTCAATCGTGAGCCGGAGCGCATAGTCAACCGCCTCCTGTTTTTTGTCGGTATCGAAGGTGAAGGGCTCTGTTTGAGAACACTTCTCCGACTTTCCGCCACCCTCTAGCCGCACTATCAACGCCTCTTGGTCCCTTTTAGCTGCGTTCACGGCCTTACGTAGCTTCAGCAGGTTCGCCTTCAGCTCCTTGCTGATGTTGGATTTCTCCTGCGCGAATTCAATAATCGCGTCGAGTTGTTCTATGACCGCTGTCATACTCGGCTTGATTATTTCCTTCCCTTGCTCCTGGGACTCAGGCTGGTTCACTGGTTTGACATGGACATTGCTGTCACTCGTCTCCTCAGCTACCGCCTCACTCTCCTCTCTCGCACCCGTTCTGGATGGAGACCTCCTCAAACCCCCTCTTGCGAAAGGGTTTACCTCCTTACTCGACGCCGATGTTGTTGATGTAAAGCTCATTTTATATGGGTCCCCCTTATGGCTACCGTCAAACCCAGCCGAAAGTAGTCGCTATCATGGTTACCATGGTTACCTATGCGGTGCAGTGAGGCCATGCGAGGGTTGGCTTTACGCTCAGAGCCGGATCAGCGCAAATCAGGAAAAGGGCATCTGAACCTACTTCCACCCAGTCATCCCAACCAGGTGGCTGAAAGTGAGACGGCGTGCCATAAGGCCTGCCACGGTTTTATGGAACTGAAGGCAGCTGCGGCATTAGCCTACTCGCCATTTCAAGCCGGTTCCACCCTGCTTTACTGAAGGAGTAGAATACCGCAGCTGTCAGCCCTAGTTTCTCTATATATTCCGATCTACGGTATCGTATCCATGGATGGTATGGTAGCCAGTATGCCATAGTTAGGACCTCACTGGCGTTAGTCCTAACGTGCCGAGTTGGCACTCCCGCTGGGCTTGTGCACTTTGAGTGGCACACGATCGCTTAAACCATTCATGAACTGGCAACACTGTTGACTTTAATAGTTGCTGCTTTCTGTAGCTACATTTGGCACCAAATTGAAAGTGTTTATTTAAAGTTTTCAAACATCAACTTGTATTTGACTTGTTATTGGGTGTATTTTTGTTCAGAGCTGGTTGTAGGATTGTGGATTTGGTGGCTGATTGTCGGTGTGCTGGGCGAATTTGGTCCTGTGGATTTTGTTCTGGGAATCATTTTCGATTGATCATTTTGTGATCGGAGGAGTGGTAGTGCCGATATTCGGATTACTCTAATCAGCCGTTGTGTTTGTTCCCCTGTTGTCCGGTGGCGCCGCAATTGATGCGCCTAGTGTCGATCGTGTAGTGGTGTGCGGGATTAGTGATTCGGTATATCGATCCGTACGCTGCCGGTGCTAGTACATTGTGTTATTTTTTTCTGGTGTACCAACGCTCAACACACACTGCGTGCCTGGGACTCACTTCGCTAACGCTGTCTACCAACAGTAATAGTGATAGCTTGAGTTCTACTGGGTGGCAGTGGTTGGGATTGTGCCGGTGCAGTGGTTCTGCTTCTTCGGCAACGACGCTCGTAGCATCTTTGTGCAGAAGGTTCTCGCTGGGCGCGTGCTGCTAACAGGCAGTAAGCGTGTTAGTGCGTACTTTTATACGAGTGAGGCTTGGTAGAGGTAGATTTAGTGGGCCGATATACTGGTAACTGTCTTGTCGGTTCACGTTTTTTGATCGACAGGTTCAGCGCGATTCTTTTGCGGTGTTGTGGGTGGTTGGGCGCACCTCTGGCTGTGCTCCATTATTCTTGTCGACAATTTGGCCAGTGCCGGTTGCCGTGCTTTGGTCATTGGTTTGCAGTTCGGCGATTTTCTCTAACAATAAATATTAGTTTAATTAGTTGGTTTTTTTTCCCCTCCTGGGGTTTTTTTACCATATTTGGTGTGCATTTCATTCAGTTTTGTCGTGAATACGACTTACTTTACTATGGGGTGCCTTTTCAAAATTAGCCATATGGAAGAATGGGCAGAACTTAATCGTGATTATCTCGACTTGTATTAATGGTAGCAACATAATTCTTTCACCATTTCATCAAAAATATGATCAGGAATTTATGATAATATTTTGAACAGTGTGAGATAACCACAAACAACTCAAAAATTAAGTTTTCTCAAAATTTTAAAATAATGCGGAAAACTCTTTACTTTCGCTTGGGTTTTTCGCGCAAGGACGACGATTTTGAGGTAGTCAGGCACATATCTTCAACTGAATGCGTATAAAAGGGGAACCGTGGTGAAAATCGATCATTTCTTTTCGTGCGTTCGATGGGAGCAGACGTCGTGGGAGTTAAACCTTCAACCAGCAGCGGAGAGAGCGCCTTCTGCGTGGTTAAAACCTCAAACGCTCAGGTAGCAACTTTCATTCGCTTGCTGGCCTTCAAGGCGAGCAGACTGCCATCGCGAAAGCTAAACCATCAACCAGCAGCGACGGAGAGAGCGCCTTTTGCGTGGTTAAAACCTCAAACGCTCAGGTAGCAACTTTCATTCGATTGCTGGCCTTCAAGGCGAGCAGACTGCCATCGCGAGAGTTAAACCATCAACCAGCAGCGACGGAGAGTGCACCTTCTGCGTGGTTAGGGATGTCGTACTATCGATCGATTAATCGAGTAATCGATTAATAACCCAGATAATCGAGTAATATTCAATCGATTAGCTTAAAACTAATATTCGATTATTGAGATAATCGAATAATTAAAAAATTCCCATAGTAATAATCGAGTAATCGATTAATAACCCAGATAATCGAATAACTAAAAAATTCCCATAATAATAATCGAATGAATAATCGAGTAATCGATTAATATCCCAGATAATCGAACAAAATACAATCGATTAGTTTCTAAATGATACTCGATTATTAAATAATCGAGTAATTCGAAATTTCCGACATCCCTATGCGTGGTTAAAACCTCAAACGCTCAGGTCGCAACTCTCATTTGCTTTTCGGTACTCGTAACGAGGTTTAGAATTCAGAGCCTGCGTGCTGAAACTGTATTCCGGAACTAATTTGAATTTCGAAATTGCAGTTCTAGAATAGAAACTGGATTCTGAGTCTGTTATTGGTTCTAAATTTAGTTCTTGAACTCAGGATCCAGTTCTTTATTCCAGACTTCTTCTATTCGGTTCTTTTTAGAACCATAATAATACTCGTAAAGAATTATGCGGAAATTTACTTTACTGTACTCTATACAACCCATTCTGGTGGTCATGGCGAAAAATCGTCCTCATGTTTTAGAGCTTAGTTCTGGAATATGGGTTTAGAATTCAGAGTCTGCGTGCTGAACTAACTCAACTCGTCACTCTTCATCAAGAACGCTTTCCTAAAAAGTTCTTTTCACAGCCACCATTTTTTTTATTATAAAGAACTATACTGCTTATTTCATAATATTTAATTGCGTTTCAGAATGTATAATGTAACTAATTTGTAATTTAGTCTAGGCGCATCGTTCAAATTTCTAGTAATGAAAGAGGGGAAAGTTGCACAATTCAAACAATCGATCAACTACCAATTCGAATTCGGAAGCATAAATAAAGCGTGTCATATTCGTATTCACGACATCCAGTTATGTCTCTGAAATTACACACCCGTACTTTTTTTATTGCTGTAATCAAATATATCGTCATCTGTGTTTATTGTGTGCTTGCGTCTAGATTGCTGATCATTGTAATGGATCAGGATGGTATGGCTGATGAAATGTCCTGTGGAATTTGTCATCAGCCTGAGACCGACAAGAATGATCTTTCGACATGTTTGTACTGTTTTACGTCTGATCATCTTAAATGTCGGGGTATAGTGGGTGTAGCGGCTCGACGAGCCAAACAAAACCCCTATTTTTGTTCAGTCAAGTGTACTGACATTTACAAACGTATCACTGATATGCATAAAAATGAAAAATCGTTTATCTCATCAATGAGCAATAAACTTAATGCTACTGTCTCTGCCGCGGTGTCTGAGCAGATGCAACAAGTTCGGGATGAAGTTAGGGTTATTACTAGTGCTGTGGAGTCTTCGCAGAATTTCTTGTCTGAGAAGTTCGATTCAATAGTTTCGGATTTCAAGGACTTGAAGTCTGAGAATGATCGTCTACAACTAGAAATCGATACATTGAAGCTTTCACTATCTTCGCTGACTGCTACTGTTAATAAAATTGAAAATTATTATGCTAAGGAAAACAAAAAAACAGTAGCTAATAACGCGATGATATTCGGCTTGCCCTCACTCCCCAATGAAAATGTGGGGGAGCTTGTGCAAAAAACATTCAAATGTCTTGGTGTTAGTTTGTCCCGTGATTCCGTTGTTTCGTCATCCCGATTGTATGCGGGTAGTAAAAATAGCGGCGCTCCAATTCCAATACGAGTGGTCTTCAAAGACGAAGCCATTAGAGAGACAGTTCTAGACAAGAAGCAGGAACATGGCCCTCTGATTGCTACTGCTGTTGACAAATCCTTCAAGACTAATGGAACTGAAATGAAAGTGGCAGTTCGTGAGGAGCTGTCAACTGCTTCTTTGGAACTGTTAAAAAACATGCGAGAATCTCAAAAATTATTAAATATTAAGTATGTATGGCCAGGTCGTGGAGGAGTTATATTAGTAAAAAAGGATGACCATTCTAAATTGGAAAAAAAATCGTAACAAAATAGATCTGGATCGTGTTATACATTTTTACCGATCCTTCCCCAGATCAAGTACCACTCAAGCGTAAAAGAACTTAATTTAGTTATTATATTGATGTTACATGTGTTGTTATTTGTTTCTCTTTTAAATGGATAATACGACAACCAAATATTTTTTTCTCGAAAATATTTATAAGTTCAATAACAACTATATTTTAAACGACAAAAAAACACTTAAGATTTTGCAATGGAATGTAAGAGGTATTAACGATATTTCAAAATTTGATGATATATTAATTGATATTGACAATTTTAAAACTCCTATAGATGTTATAGTAATCGGAGAAACATGGTTGAAAAATGAAAATTGTGCTCTCTATAAAATACCGCATTATAAAGCCTTTTATGCTTGTAGAGAACATTCTAGTGGAGGCCTAGCAATATATGTCAAACAAGATATTGAACATAGACTGATTAAGAACTACACGTCCGATGGATTTCACCATATAAACATCGAGCTTTGTATCAAAGGACACTTTTATAATATTCATGGTGTGTATCGTCCCCCTAGCTTTGATTTTAACGAATTTTCCATTTACCTAGAAAGCTTGATGTGTTCAATTCAACCGAAGCATACGTGTTTTATGTAGGTGATATAATTGTTCCTATAAATCTCATTCATAACAACATTGTGACAAGATATAAGGCTCTGCTAGAATCATATGACTTTTCGTGTACAAATTGTTTTACTACAAGACCAATTAGCGACAATATACTTGACCATATTATTTGTAAACTTGACGACGTTAATCGTATTCGCAACGACACAATATTTAATGAACTAAGCGACCACTCTCAAATCTTAACAACTTTCAAAATACTGGCTGATAAAGAACCTATGACGTTAACGAAAAAAATAATTAACTATCGTCAGGTAAATCTTGATTTTTCCAATTTTATTAGTAGTATTGATGTCATTGAGGACGCTGAAACAGTTCTTCAATCAATAGTTTTCGTATATAACTCTCTACTCGAACAACATACAAGAATAATAACTAAAACAGTCACAGTGAAAGGTAATCATTGCCCATGGATGAGCTTTGATTTATGGACACTAGTGAAAATAAAAAGCAATTACCTCAAACGTATTAAGGCAAGCCCCCACGATCAGCATCTCAAACAAATGCTATCACATATCTCTAAAAAGGTCGACTCCATGAAAAAGGCGAATAAAAAAAATTATTACGAAAACCTTCTCATTAACGTACCTCATTCGAAATTTTGGACAAATCTTAAATCTACGTTCGGAATAACAAAAGAAAAGGATAAGATACGCTTGATCGATAGGGGCAACAACATTAATGACAACAAGGAAGTTTGTGATATTTTCAACAAATTCTTTTCAAATATCGGTAACGAATTAGCTAAAGCTATTCCTGTAAACTCATATTTTTGTCCAATAAGTAACGTTCGTCGTGTTTGTGATTCTATTTTTCTACGTCCTTCATCTGTAAATGAAGTGATACTGTTAATACAAGGTTTGGATAGTAAGAAGAGTAACGGCCCTGATAACGTCTCTGTCAGTGTACTAAAACATAATTCATTTGCATTCGCAAAAATACTCTCTCAGTGCTTTAACGTAATTATTCAGACCGGTTACTACCCAGATTGCCTCAAGGTGGCTAAAGTCATTCCTGTGTTCAAATCGGGTGACCGTTGTGATTGTAATAATTACCGTCCTATATCTACATTGTTCGTATTCAACAAAATATTTGAAAAACTTCTAGTCACTAGACTTATCGAATTCCTAAGTAAGCATAATATCCTCTTTAGATTCCAATATGGCTTCAGACAAGGTTCTAGCACCCAAACCGCTATAATTGAATTAGTTGACGAGATTATAAGCGAGATCGATAGTAAAAATATAGTTGGTGCATTATTTTTAGACCTTAAAAAAGCTTTTGACACATTAGATCATAGTATACTTTTGGACAAACTCGATTGCTATGGGATCAGGGGCATTGCTAATTCAATTATCCGTAGTTACTTGACTAATAGAAAACAATTTGTATCCATCGAAAGTGACAGTAGCAACCTTGCTCCAATAAACATTGGTGTTCCACAAGGAAGTAATATTGGTCCACTATTGTTTCTTTTATATATTAATGATATAGGTAATTTACATCTTGAAAGAACTCCACGACTATTCGCCGAGGACACAGCTCTGTTCTATCCTGACAGTGACATCAATGCTATTATTAACTCAATGGAAAGTGATTTAAGAACTCTTGATCAATATTTCAATGCGAACTTATTATCATTAAATGCCACAAAGACTAAATATATGATTTTCCGTTCCACAAGGAAAATTATACCAACGCATAATCATCCCCAGCTTGGACACAATATTATTGAAAAAGTTGACTATTTCAAGTATCTGGGCATATATTTCGACCCCACATTAACCTGGGCTCACCACATAAAGTTTGTTGCCAAGCACGTGGCGTCGTACTGCGGTGTTTTATGGAGAGTCAAGTCCTTTGTTCCCCAGCGTGTGCTGTTAAATTTTTATTTTGCTTACATCCATTCACAGCTCAACTACTTGGTATCGGTGTGGGGGCGAGCCGCTAGTTCTTATCTGAAGAAACTCCAAACTCTACAAAACAGATGCCTAAAAATAATTTTCAATAAACCCTTACTATTCTCGAGTCTATTGTTATACTCTGACAGAAACCATAATGTTTTACCAATAACATACTTATGTGATGTTCAAACGTTGCTATTCATCCATGATAATTTGTATAAATCCACAGTACACCATAACCTACAGTTCCCAACTATATCCCATTCTAGAACAACACGCCGTAGTAACAATTTGTTTCGTGTTCGAGCAGCTACAAGCCTTGGTCAAAGACGGATCCTTTTTGTTGGTCCAACTAAATATAATGCACTTCCGCCTGACATGCGAGGAATAAGCAATCGTGCCACATTTGCGGCTAGACTAAAGTACCATTTTAAGCACAGACTGAACGAGATATTTAGCTAATTTAGTTTTTTGTTTTATAATGTAATGTATTTATCGTCAACAGTATTTCATATTAATAACTAATTACCTAAAATATTTGTACTTTCTTTCCAACATAGCGTAGTAATTAAATTGTGGATCCCTTAAAAGGAAATCTTTTCCACTGGGATTCCACTTTAATAAATTGCACATCAAACCATGAATAAATAGAATCTCAGCGGACTTTGTATCAAAATTAAATTTGTATTTCTAGTATTATTATTGCCAGTGTCTATTTGTTTCTTGTTTTTCCGCTGAGACTAGTTGCGTCCACTACCAGGGGGCTTCTAATTGAAGCTTTTTGGTGTGGGGGAGTGTGGTGGGCAAAAAAAAAAAAGACTAATTATTGATTTAATTTTAATAGTGAAAGGTAATATTATTGACCTTTTATCTAATGAGTGCTTTCAAGATGACAACTTGATTGTCAAACGATATCATCTAGTTCATATGTGAACACTTCGACGTGATATGCATATCATCTCTGTATATCAAGTAATATGAGCGCTAATGTGAACATGATATAACGGTGCGATTGATACACTACTTCAAGCGATATACTCTACTTCAAGCGATATACTCTAGAGCAGGGGTTCCCAAAGTGGTCGATATAGACCCGTTGGGGTCGATATCCTTTTTGCGGGGGTCGACGTGAACGAAAACTGACTATGGGGGTCGACGAGGTCTAGAAATCGACCCCTATTGTTTGATATAAGTTGTTATTTGAAATATTTACGCTAAAAAAAGTTGTGTTTATTTGACCATCCGCAGAAATTGGTAAGTATTTTACATCAATATAAAAAATGCTAGACATTGAATTTTCAAATGAATTTGTTGATGGGGGTCTACGGCCTAAGTTAATTTTAGTAAAGGGGTCCATGACTCAAAATAGTTTGGAAACCCCTGGTCTAGAGTGACAAGTTGTGTTAAGCAAATTAGCATAATATAACTTTTTGCTAGATCTTTTCAGTTTATCAACCTTACTAGTCATGTGCTTAAGTAATTTTTGTAAGTGTAAGTCACCCGGATGTTCACGTACTTTTTCAGGTAGTTAGATTTTATCTGTATCAGTTTCCATAGATCGTAAGACATCCAAGGACAGTGATTGTTTTTCGTGTTGATGATTTTTGTGTATGATTTGGTGCACTGCAATAGAATTGAGTTATAAGTGGATATAATATCGGAGAAACACTGTTCAACATCCTCTACTATTGCTATATTATTGATAAACTCATTGAAATCTCTCTCGAGTTTTTTGTAATCGACAACTTTCTTGACAAGAAGCTGTTTATGCCTCTGCATGTGCAATTTTATAGTAGACACAATTAGAAGGTGGTCACTGATGTTGGTGAAAATTGTATCATTTCGCAAGCAAGATGCATCACATGATTTACATATAAAATGATCAAGTACGTTGTTGCTTAATGGACGAGTAGCAAAGGTGTTAGTACAAAGGAAACCATAAGATTCCAACAGGCTGCGGTATCGTTGGACAACATTTTTATTGGAAAGATTGATGGGCACATTCATATCTCCTACTAGAAAACATGGTCTGTTGTCCCTGGACTGAGATATCCAGGATTCCAAGATGTCATGGAAACTAGCGAACTCAAACGAAGGGGGTCTGTAAACACATACGACATCAGAGAGCTGCGCATTTATATTGATTTCAACATGGATAGCATGTAGGCCATCAATGATCTCGTTTTTTATAATACTATGCGCGATCTCCTTTCTAATGAACACAGCTAATCCCCCATGGGATGAATCTCTGCAGGAAAAGGAGGATTTGTACCCAGGGCTATTGTAAATAGAGGTATTGCCATTTTTTTATCCATGTCTACCCAATGACAATGATATCCAAAACAACATCACAGTCACTCAAAAAATATTTGATACTATCAAACTTATCTATGTCATTCATTCCTCTTATATTCCACTGGACTATTCGTTAATCCTTGTTATTCTTCTCAGTGTAGCTTGTATTGAAGTCAGCAACACTATCATGAAAAAAAAATTTTAATCGTGCTAGACATTTGAAATAAAGAGAATAAGACAAAAACCTGTTTTAATCCACCTAGTGGTGTAATGATGCCTTTCTCATGTATATAATATTGTGATATACTATTCAAAAACTTTCTCTTCGATTTTTGAAAGAAAACAAGAGATTAAACAAGAGAATTAAACAGTGTTTTGATTGAGTAAGTCATCCTTAAGAAAAGGAAATGGGTTCACTATTATATGCACTTCCGGCACCGGAACCCGAGAACCGGTATAATCAAAGTCGGTTCGAACAGCCATCAACTGAAATGACACACAAACTCTTCTAGTACGCACTCTAAATTACGATTTAAATGTTTGTTGCATCCGAAAATATTTTAAGTGACAATGTACAATATTGAGCACACTTTACCCTATAATTCCGGAACCGAAAGTCAGATCCGGATGAAATTCAGGAATTCCGTATGGTACCACAAGACCTTTCATTTAAATCTAAGTTTGTGGAAATCGGTCAAACCATCGTTGAGAAAAGTGGGTGAGATCCATTTTGGTATATATGACCACTATTTCCGGTACTTCCGGAACCGGATACCGGAACCAGGATAGCCGGAATCGGTTTGTTTATTTGCCCACTGATAATGACTCGATTTGTGTAGTTTTGAGACCAGTTTAGAAATATTTTTACGTTTTTTGTTTCGCCGGTTTAAGTGACGATGTACAATATGTAATACACTTTACCCTATAACTCCGAAACTGGAAGTCGGATCCGAATGAAATTCTGGAAATACGTATTAGACAACAAGACCTTTCATTTAAATCTAAGTTTGTGGAAATCGGTCAAACCATCGTTGAGAAAATTTAGTGAGAACCATTTTGGTATATATGATCACTATTTCCGGTACTTCCGGAACCGGATACCGGGAACCAGGATAGCCGAAATCGGTTTGTTTAGTTGCCTACTGATAATAACTATCGATTTGTGTAGTTTTGGAACCAGTTTAGAATTTTTTGTACGTATTTTGTTTCGCCGATTTAAGTGACGGTGTACAATATGTAATACACTTTACCCTATAATTCCGGAACCGGAAGTCGGATCCGGATGAAATTCTGGAATTACGAATAGGACCACAAGACCTTTCATTTGAATCTAAGTTTGTCAAAATCGGTTCAGCCATCTCCGAGAAAACCTAGTGAGATTATTTCAAACATACACACACGCACATACATACACACACACAGACATTGCTCAGCTCGATGAACTGAGTCGAATGGTATATGACACTTGGCCCTCCGGGGTCATTTTCACTAGTCGGTTTTTCAAGTGATTGCATAACCTTTCTATATGAGAAAGGCAAAAAGGAACAATACAACAGAAAAAAGAAAATAGCATAGAAGTTAATTTTCTTTCTCTTAGGAGAGGGAGAGTTGATAGAGTTGGAGCTGTTTAAATAACGGGAGAACAATCGACTTAAGTCTTCCCGGTTCTTGATTAATTCCGGTTTTGAATTGTCGTCTTTTTTGACAAGTATAACTCCGCTTCTACCTGTCCAAATATATTTTATGTTGAGGAGTTCCTGTGCTTCCCTCAATTCTTTTAAGAGTTCTAGAGACAGCGAAGTTAGCTCGTCGCGGATTGAAATTGTTGTAGCTTTTCCGTTTTATAATAGAGTAGGATGAATCGATGTTGATAGTAACTTTTTAACGAGTCTTTTTTTGTTCATGACTTCGTCTTTAATTTCTGAATTTTTAAAAACTAACCTAATCGGGATTAGTGCACCTCCCGACCTACTATTTGTGAATATTCTTGTTGACGATACAATGGAATCAGGATCAAGAGACACACCAAGAGTTGCAACTGTTTTTGAAACAATATCAGGCACATTCTCATTAGGAAGCATTGGAATACCGAATAACATCGCATTATTGCACGTTGCTTGCTTGTTAAATTTATCGACATTTAGTTCTATTTTGTTGACTTTTCCGATTAGTGATGCATTTGACTGTTTCAGGGACAAGATTTCTCGTTTCAGTTCTTCATTTTCTGCTCTTATGTTTTTGAAATCGATTACAATGTTGTCAAATTTTGAGGACAAGAAATCTTGGGACGACTCAATTGCATTGGTTATCTGTTTTACCTCCTTTCTGATACAGCTCATTTCATTTCCCACTGCATTTGAAACCTCTAATCGAACGCAGCTCATTTCTGAAGCCACCGCATTAGAAACTGTTCTCTCCAGTTTCTCCGCAAGTGCTGCGATCATGGACGTATTATCGCCTTTCATTTCCATTATTCGCTGATATGTAGCAGAACAATAAGATGAACAGAAATATGAGGATTCTCGAATGCGTCTAATGGCATTCCCAATTATGTTACGGCATTTGAAATGTGCACTCGAAAAACAACACAGGCACGTTATTATTTTATTTGCATCATTTTCTTGTTTGTTACATTCGACACAATAAATCTCATCGTCAGCCATAGTCGGATATGATGAGCAAACCAAACAAAACAGAGATAGCGAATATACTCCGACTACGATATTTGGAAAATAAATGTTTTATGAGAGAAAAATTAGTATATAACAAAATAGGATATTGGTATTGAGTTTGTTTACAGTGGAAATAAATTACAGCTCACTACTACAAATACATACGTAGATATTGCAGAATGTCTTCAGATAAAGTACCTTCGCCACCGGTAATAGGAATGATAGTACCTACCTTGCACCTTGTGTCTTGTTACATACGCTAATCATATCATGCAAATCACGAGCCGCGCACTGATACAAATCCGAAGCAGTTGGCGAATATCCACACCTGCTTACGCCACCTCAGCTAAAGCCAAAACTACAACCAGAACAGTATCAGCTGCCCACGAGCTATTAGATGTATAGAAGTGCACAGTCAATACGCCCTATTGTAGATATCAACACCACAAAAAAACAATTACAGATCAGACACTACACACGTGTGCCAAGCGATTTGCACCACTTAAACCAAAGTTGTCAATCATTCAACCAGAGCCTAACACAGAGAAGGCCACTACGAAAATAGCCACATGCAACTGAATATAGCTCTATTGAGACAAACACCACAGCGCAATGATCAGAATGTTCTTCTGTGTACCGAATGGCTATACAGGCCGGAGGTACCAACACACTAAGGACCCTGTCGCGCAACAGAACTATGTGACAGTAAGGATACAACAGCGAAATTTGACCAGCCAACACAATATTTCACAAGTAAACACTCTCAATACCACACTCTTACGAAAATTAAGACTCAAATCAAAGGAAAAACACTAAAAATTTAATCTTTTATGAGCAACGAAATTAAACGCGTATCAACCGCACAACAGTGTTGCCAGAACCTTTTTTTACGCTTTTTATGTGTGTTCTTTACTGATGTGATTTCAACATTCCCGTATTAAATGAATTCCCTGCTCTTCCAGATACTTACCTTATAATCAAAAAAGAACCGGAATTTTATAAAAATAAGCAAAATTTCAATTTTTTATAAATTTCTTTGTTATCGCCTTTAAAGTACTCTCCTCCTGCGGCAATACATGCATGCCAACGTTTGATCCAATTTTCCATACAAGTGTTATAGGCCTTTAGTACTCACAGCGAATTCTCTTTTATGGTCTCTATGGTCTCAAAACGCGTTCCCCGCAATGGCAATTTGAATCTGGGGAAGAGGAAAAAGTCACACGGGGCCATATCTGGAGAGTACGGTGCTTGGTTGATGATATTGGTTGAGTTTTTGGCCAAAATTCATCTCTTTGGCCACATCAACACGACGCTGTTTTTGAATGAAATACAGCTTTTTTGCCATCAGCCGAGAAGCGACGCGTTTCAAACCCAAAACATCAGTTAAAATGTGTTCGGCTGATCCATAAGAGATGCCCAACAACACAGCGATCTCTCTAATCGGTACAGAACGATTTTGCAACACGATTTGCTTCGCCGATTCAATGTTTTCTTCAGTAACAGATGTTGTTGGGCGGCCAGGGATCACATCATGATCCAAGCTTGTACGACCACCTTTGAAGCGTTTATACCACTCGTATATCCGTGTTTTTCCTAGACACGATTCACCAAAGGCCTTTTCGAACATTTTCAACGTTTCGGAACACTTAAATCCATTTTCAGCACAAAATTTGAAGCACGCACGTTGTTCTAAATTTTCATCCATTATAAAAATCGCCACACGAAAATTTTTCATCCTTTTTGTATAGACGCCAAACAAAAACTAATCGTACGGTATGCGTCAAAATTTGACAGAATGTGTATAAAAGTGTTGCGAACGTTGAGAGAATGAAAGATTACCGATTGGACAAGCGCGGGAATTTTAAAATGAAAATTCTGGTTCTTTTTTTATCATACGGTACATCCGGCCCCCAAAGATTAAAAAATAATGTACCTTATTCTCGGTGTGCCTTTTACGGCTTTTTTAATATACACTTTAAACTTTTCCACTTGAACTGATATTGCATTACATTTGATTACGTTTGCTGTCTTGTTATTTCTGAAACACATATGCAGCGCTGAATTGCACTGTTTTTCTGACGCGTCTGAAATGGCCTATGGAGCCTGTCTTTACGTTCGATCGGAGGCATCAGATGGTACAATCGAGGTAGTCCTATTAGCCTCTAAGTCTAAGGTTTTGCCGTTAAAGCGAATGAGCATTCCAGGATTAGAGCTTTGCGCTGCATTGATCAGTTCTAGATTGTATGCAAAGCCTACAATCTACAGCCTTGGATATGAAGTTCGAAGCGTGCTATTTTTGGACCGATTCGACTATAGTGCTGCAGTGGATGAAGTCACGCCCCGAACATGGAAAACGTTTGTCGCGAATCGTATAGCGGAGATTCAATCAACTACTCGCGGATTAAGATGACGCCATATGGCTCTGCAGACAACCCTGCAGATTTGGTATCCCGAGGACTAACACCCGATCAGCTAATGAGTAGTGAGCATTGGACAGCTGTATCGAGTTGGCTGTCTAAAGCGAAAGTGGCGTGGCCTTCATCAATCCTTTCTGGCTTCTTACAATCCCAGAAGAAATGAAACCGACTACTATTCTCGTTGTCGAACAAAGAATAACCGATTCGTTATTTTGAGATACTCATCGAATCAACGTCTTTTGAATGTTACTGGATTCTGTCTTAGATTTGCTCGAACGCTCGCAGTAAGATTAACAGAATAACCGACCAAGTGTTTCCCGTCAAAGAAGTGGATGCCGCTAAATTTGTTTTGCTTGAATTAGTACAACTGGAATCGTTCCCAGAGGACTTGAAATTATTGCAACAAAATAAAAATGTGCACAAGAAATCTCTTCTTCGTTTACTGAGCCCATTCAAGTTTAAAGTGGCTAAAACGCATCTAGTTCGGCAGCTTGGTAGCTGTACACTCTCCTATTAAGAACTCGCCACTGTACTGACAATGATCGAAGGCTGTAACAGATCGGCTGAAAAGTTCGTATCGTTTCTATGAGAGGGCGCCACTAGAATTAAATCCATACCATTTTCAGTTAGTATCAACCTTTAAAAGATACGTGTATAAATTTGACAGCTGTCTGATTATTAGTTTGTGAGATATTGCATTTTGAGTGAAGCTGCTTTTGTTATTGTGAAAAAAATGGAAAAAAGGAATTTCGTGTGTTGATGAAACACTACTTTTTGATGAAAAAAAGTGCCGCCGATACCAAAAAATGGCTTGATGAGTGTTATCCAGACTCTGCACCGGGCGAAGCAACAATTCGTAAGTGGTTTGCAAAATTTCGTACTGGTCATATGAGCACCGAAGACGATGAACGCAGTGGACGTCCAAAAGAGGCTGTTACCGATGAAAAAGTGAAAAAAATCCACAAAATGATTTTCAATGACCGTAAAGTGAAATTGATCGAGATAGCTGACACCCTAAAGATATCAAAGGAACGTGTTGGACATACTATTCACGAATATTTTGATATGAGAAAGCTTTGTGCAAAATGGGTGCCGCGTGAGCTGACAATCGATCAAAAACAACAACGAATTCTGCACTGATGAGTCAAAGACGAAACGTAAAAATAATGAAAACGGTTATGTGCCCTAAACGACCATACCTGCATCGGCCAGAAATAGTCGAAAACACGTTTTCGTTCGGCACGTCAGAAAAGACATTGCACTTCGTTGCAAAACAAAAAGTGTTCTGTAAGTAACAGAAACTTTACGTCTGCTTAGCGGTTCAAATTGAACTGCCGAGTTTAGCACTAAACAGTTCAATTTGAACTGCTCTGCACTGATGAGTCAAAGACGAAACGTAAAAATAATAAAAACGGTTATGTGCCCTAGCACAAAATTTGGCTAACCCCTAAATGACCATACCTGCATCGGTCAGAAATAGTCGAAAACACGTTTTCGTTCGGCACGTCAGAAAAGACATTGCACTTCGTTGCAAAACAAAAAGTGTTCTGTAAGTAGCAGAAACTTTACGTCTGCTTAGCGGTTCAAATTGAACTGCCGAGTTTAGCACTAAGCAGTTCAATTTGAACTGCTCTGCACTGATGAGTCAAAGACGAAACGTAAAAATAATGAATAACAACGAATTGATGATTCTGAGCAGTGTTTGGAGCTGTTATATCGAAATAAAACCCATTTTTTCGTCGATATATAACAATGGACGAAACATGGCTCCATCACTTCACTCCGGAGTCCAATCGACAGTCAACTGAGTGGACTGCACGCGATGAACCGAACCCAAAGCGTGGAAAGACTCAACAATCGGCCGGTAAGGTTATGGCGTCTGTATTTTGGGATTCGCATGGTATAATTTTCATCGACTACCTTGAAAACGGGAAAAACCATCAACAGTGACTATTATATATCGTTATTAGAGCGTTTGAAAAACGAAATTTCAAAAAAACGGCCTCATTTGAAGAAGAAAAAAGTTTTGTTTCAAATTTTGAAATTGAACGAATTGGGCTTCGAATTGCTCCCTCATCCTCCGTATTCTTCAGATTTGGCCCCCAGTGACTTTTTCCTGTTCACAGACCTCAAAAGAATGCTCGCTGTTAAAAAATTTAGAAGCAATGAAGAGGTAATCGCTGAAACTGAGGACTATTTTGAGGCAAAGGACAAATCGTACTACAAAAATGGTATCGGAAAGTTGGAAGATCGCTATAATCGCTGTATCGTCTCTGATGGCAATTATGTTGAATAATAAAAACGAATTTTGGCAAAAAATGTGTGTTTCTATTAAACGATACGAACTTTTCAGCCGAACTGTTATGAACTAACGACCTCTCACCCCATTATCGGATGACCCTAGCGACCTATCAGCTTCAACTTCGGCACACTTCCTCGTCAAGAATATGATTCGTCCATTGCCAGAACCAGACATCCGACACGTTCCACTTAATCGACTAACTCAATATCAGCGAATTCAAGCTTATGCTCAAAGATTTTGGTACAGATGGAGAAATGAATATTTAAAGCAACTTCAATTGCAGCACACAGTCAACCCTCGACTTTCTCCGGCACGTTGGCCGCATTGTGGAAATACATCCAGGTCCCGATCATGTCACCCTTGTCGTGACGTTGCGCACTTCATCTGGCACACTGAAGCGATCTGTATCGAAGATATGCCCTCTGCCTTGCACATCGAATCTGGAGGACTTTATCCCAGAATCAGTTTCCAAATAAGCAGCACTAATGAAACTTGAATTAATTTGATTCATGTTAACTTTGAATATTAGCGGTAGTTTAGTAATCTGTAGTAAGTTAATTGAAATTAGATTTCAAGGTGGCCGGTTATGTTCGGTTCAGTGTAGCAGTTATCAATAATCAATCCGCCGTGATTTTAGAAATCGCTTGCTTTTTGTTTCCTACCTCAGTTGCGACATATAGATAGCTTGGGAGAAAATTATTTGTTTACTTTCGGATATAGATTTCTCTATTCTCAATTAGTAGCAGTTATTATATTCTTACTGTTTCCCCTTAGAAATTGATAAATACCGCCAACCGGCAATGAAGTAACTTCAGTTGTTGAATAAACTTTTAAATAAAATCGCACGTTTTGTTTGTTGAAATAATTAAGTGGTTTTAAGTGAAACGTACTTTGATAAACCGCCTGTCCGCTCTGTGTGCCACTGAGATTGGCATAATAGACCCGAACTGCTTCAATCACATATTGATGATTCGTCGTTTCGAAGATACTCTTGCAAAGAAATGTTCCCGAAGTGAAATTCTGCCCCAACAGAGACATTCTGAATAATTATATGCTTTTGATTTCGGGAGGGGCCAGGGCCACCCGAGCCCCCTCTCTGGGTACGTGACTGCTTATATCCTGATGCTACGTGTTCTTCTAAAGCATCTACAACTTCAAGACTATTGGACGAGTATAGCACTGCTGGTACAACTAAATGATAATTACAACAGTAACAATGGCATGCTTGATCTATGTTTCGTCAGTCAGGATTTTGTACCCAACTATGCTGTAACCAGTGCTGTAAAATTTCATTCAATTCAATTGAAACTGAATGTGGAACACATTGACGATCTCTCTAATGTAGTAAACTTCACTCTCTGACACACACAATGTTTGCTGACGGCCCGAACGGGCAGCATTCAATTCATCACTCGTTTCTCTTCAATCGAGTCTAAGTTCAACCACCGTCAGTTGATCTCTTGAAATGACAAAATATCTCTTTCAATAGTGTAAGAGCGGCCTTCAAATGAGGTTCATGTAAACATTCGAATTGGTTCAAGATAATAGATGAGAGACAAACCAGATAGCTGAAATATCAATTACAGAATACACATAAATTAATTGTTTCCTCCTTTAGTTTCCATTTTTATTACTTTACTCCATTTATAATTCTATTCGAATTTGCTTACTACCAAGAGCGAAGGCAATGAAGCAGGTAGACTACTTGGCACTCGAAACTGAGCAAGCAAAACTTCAAATGACTAGGTACGATTAATCAACTGACGATGAATTCCGGGAGCTTCACTTGAAAATGGTAGCAAAAGTCAAATGAATTAGTAGGGATATGCTGACTCTCAGCGGCCATAAATTTCATTTTCATCTTATATTATTCGATTGAAAATGAAATTTTACCGCACTGGCTGTAACTATTGCTCCATCCGCTCTTGTTAAATCATGCCGCCACCATCCTCCGCTGCTACTTAGTTTAACAGAATCCAAACCTGTTGTTTATGAAATCAGTGCCGAAACTACCTCTACGATTATAAAAAAGCAAACTTCAACTCAATGAATCAGTTTTTGTTCCCTTTAAATTGGGAAGCTCTATTATCTGAGTGTGATGGAAACTCTATTGCTACACTATGGATAAATATAATGTTGATCAGTTTGTCCCAAAACAAAAAAATCATCGTCAACCAGTTTATCCTCCCTGGTCTAATCAAACTCTGAGGCGATACGAAAGCGCCAAACGATCTGCTTTGAAAAATTTCACCAAGCGACCCACTCTCCATTTGAGGTCGCAATCAGTGCAGTAAAACTTCATTCAATTCAATTGAAACTAAATGTGGAACACATTGACGATGTCTCCACTGCAGTAAACTTCACTCTCTGACATACACAATTTTTGCTGACGGCCCGAACGAACAGCATTCAGTTCATCACTCGTTTCTCTTCAATCGAGGCTCAGTTTAACCACCGTCAGTTGATCTCTTGAAGTAACAAAATATCTCTTTCAATAGTGTGAGAGCGGCCTTCAAATGAGGTTCATGTAAACATTCGAATTGGTTCAAGATAATAGATGAAAGATTAATCAGATAACTGAAACATCAATCACAGAATACACATAAATTAATTGTTTCCTCCTTCAGTTTTCATTTTTAATACTTTACTCCATTTATAATTCTATTCTTTCGAATCTGCTTACTACCAAGAGCGAAGACAATGAAGTACTACTTGGCACTTGAAACTAAGCAAGCAAAACTTCAAATGACTAGGTACGATTATTCAGCTGACGATTAATTCTGGGAGCTTCACTTGAAAATGGCAGCAAAAGTCAAATGAATTAGTAGGGATACGCTGACGGTCAGCGGCCATAAATTTCATTTTGATCCTATATTATTCGATTGAAAATGAAATTTTACCGCACTGGTCTCAATACATGTTTCTTAGCAATCGGTATAAACGACTAAACAAAATTTTATATTATATGTCGCTTGGTGAAGTTCAGTCATTCACCATACTTGAAAGCTGCTATCTTTTTGGTAGGCATTTCAGTAGCGTTTTCTCCAATGAAGTTCTTGGTCGCGACGAAGTATCAGAGGCAATCGTTCTCCTTTTCCGTTCTCCTGTTTCAGCTCATCCTCCTATTACCTCGATCATGATAATTACGGCGTTCTCGAAACTAAAAAGCTCTACTAACGTAGGACCCGATGCCATTCCTTCGATAGTCCTAAAAATACTTGAATTCACTCCTAACACCATTGACTATATCGTACAACAATTCCCTTAATGCGGGGACTTTCCCAGACCCCTGGAAGAAATAATATATTTTTCCGGTTTTTAAGAAAGGTAACAAATCTGATATTACTAACTACCGTGGAATAGCTTCGATATGTGCTGTGTCCAAGTTATTTGATATCATTATTCTCGATTTCATAACTCTAAACATGGTTTCATGCCAAAGAGGTCAACATCTACACACCTTGTAGCTTACACATCTTTTATCATTCGATCTCTACAATCGCATCTACAGGTTGATGCTATATATATCATCAGCAGCTAAAATCGATAAAATAAATCATCAAACAACAATTTCTAAACTCGTCAATCTGGGCTTTAGTGGCGCTTTACTGGATTGGATGCGTTCATATCTCAAGGAAGTCACTTAGGACCGTTGATATTTTTACTCTACCTCAATGATTTCAACTTCTCCGTGAAATGTTTCAAACTATCATTTGCTTATAACATCAAACTATATCATCCTATAAAGGAACTAGAAGATGCACGTTTTTTTTTTCAAGCTTCGTTTGACACATTCGAGAAATGGTGTCACAATAACAGGATGGTACAAAACGCTTCCAAATGCTCCATTATATCTTTTTCCCGAAAACGCTCCATAATTACATACGACTATCATCTCTAGCAAAATGTCCTCAAACGTGAATCCTCCGTGAAGGACGTAGGTGTTATTCTCGATCACAAATTGGATTTCAAGAATCATGTCGATTATGTAATTTCTAAAGTTTCTAAACTCACGGATCACAAAGAACTTTACCAATATACACTGCCTTAAGACTCTCTATTGTGCGCTAGTTCGATCAACATTAGAATACGCAGCTATCGTTTGGTCACCTCATTGTCGAATCGGCATTGATCATGTCGAAAGTGTTCAACGCAAATTCGTTAGATTTGCACTCTGCAATCTACCATGGAGGGACGCATTCAACATGCCTAATTACAAAAATCGCTGTCGGCTCTTTGAGCTAGATCCGCTTTCTGTACGCAGGAACGTTTGTAAGGCTGTCTTTATTGCTGATCTAATTTATTCACGTATTGACAGTCCTGATCAATTTTAACATTCATCGTCGAAATCTTCATTCTCATCCATTTATACGAATTTCCCATGCTAGAACCAATTACGGATATAATGAATCCTTCTCCAGTATGTGCCGTTTATTCAATAGTTGCTCACAGGAATTTGGTTTTCATCTCTCTCGTAATGCGATACAACGATTATTCAATGAATCTTTATCTTGCATTTATAGTACTAATGTTAATTCTTTCTGCTCGACCACTCCTTCGTCTCTCCACCATTTCCATTGAAAACTAATAAATTCGCTCGTTGTAACTAATCATATTGTATCTCATCTTCTCCTCTCTTCATCGTTCTTCTCCTATCTTTTCGAACACTTATGAAATCTATATGTCGATTCTAACCACGTTTGCTCACCCTTTTTTTCCGTCTTCCACCATCTTTTTCGACCACTAATTAGATCTACATGCCGGACCTAACCCCGTTTCGTTCGCCAACTCTCATTCACCACTCCCTCCTTCTACCACTCCTTTTAAAGCATATTTCTTTTCTTCTCTAGTTTTAATGCAAATCACCATCGTTTACCCGATGAGTTTAGTGTCATCTAATTACTATAGAGTTAGTTAGCTAGGGTTAGTTTTAATTGATAGTATTAAGTGCATACATCTGCTGGATTGTCGTAATCTGTTGATATAAACGGTTTTATGCCTGCTGGAGTGAGATATTGTAATATTTCAGCTCCATTGGGCTTTTTCTTGCTCCAAATAAATTAATAAATAAATAAATCGGTTTAGTTAATCGTTTACTGATATTGACTATCAGTACTAGTTTTCTGACCGATTAAGAATTTTTTCACGTTTTCTGTTTCGCCCGTGTCAAAGTATAAAGTTTTTAACACACTTCACCCTATAATTCCGAAACCAGATTTCGGATCCGGATGAAATTCTGGAATTCTGTACAAGATCACAAGAGCTTTCATTAAAACCTAAGTTTGTGAAAATTGGTCAAACCATTACCGAAAAAAGTAAGTTAGATCCGTTGGAGAAATATGAGCAGGGAACCAGGATAGCCAAAATCAGTTTGTTTGGCCGTCTACTGACAATGAATATCGGATGGAGTAATTTTGAGGTCAGGTTATAATATTTTTTCCGTTTTTTGTTCCGCCCCTCTATATGACGGCATAAATTATTTTACAAACTCTGTCCTATAATTCCGGAACCGGAAGTCGGATCCAAATGAAAATAAGAAGTTTTGTTTGGGACCATAAGATCATTCATTTAAATGAAAATTTGTTGAAACCAGTCACGCGACCTCTGAGAGAAGCGA
The DNA here is from genome assembly GCF_030247185.1 of Malaya genurostris. NCBI lineage: Eukaryota > Metazoa > Arthropoda > Insecta > Diptera > Culicidae > Malaya > Malaya genurostris. The sequence goes on from NC_080571.1 coordinate 142,008,665, forward strand.
GTAAGTAAATTCAAATTGGATTTTTTACACTAATCACCTTATAATTCCGGAGCCGAAAGTCGGATATAAATGACATCGCGATTCTGTTCGCTGATGAATTCGACATTCACTTGAGTACATTGACCCTGGGAACCGGTGCGACCGAGAACCTTGCTCACACGAGCAAAAACGACAGATTTATCCATGATTTTGCAGCTGAAATACGGAGCACACGTGCGGATTCAAATTTAAAAACGCATACAAGGTGGTGAATTAACATTTTTACCCCATTTTACTCCATAATACCGGATCCGGAAGACGGATCCAAATAATATTCAGGAATTTTGTATAGGACCACAAGACTTTCCATTTGAATCTAAGCTTGTGAAAATCGTTTCAGCTATCTCCGAGAAAAGGAAGTGCTAAAAAACCTTACATACACACATACGTACAAACACACATACGTACATACACACATACGCACACACACACACACAGACATTTTGTGTACTCTACGAACTGAGTAGAATTGTATATGACACTAGTCCCTCCGGGCCTTGGTTCAAAAGTCGGCTTTCACAGTGATTTCGTAACCTTTCTATATGTGAAAGGCGAAACACTGTTTAGATTAATTAATGAATACCGACACACTAATATCTTCTTCTTCTTCTTCTTCTTCTTCTTCTTCGTTCTTTTGTGACTTACTGACATTTCATGTCTGTCACACTGTTTTATGGCACAGCAACTTGCTATAATGCCAGTTAGTTTTTGCTCAATTCGAGTATTGGTAGATTGTTGTTTATTTTTGTTCGGATTGTGTTATGTTTGCTATATTTCTATTTTCAGTTCTTGGAGTAAACTTAACATGTTTTTCATCAAGTCGATGTTTTTTGTTTCAAATACTTCCTGAATTGTCTTATAATTGGATAGCTTATACTTATCGCGTATCACTGTATGTTCTACACATTGTAGAATGATGTGCTCGGAATTGTTCCTTTTCTCGCATATACTGCAATATCTGTTGTTAGTGTTTTGCATTATACTAAGCCAGTAAGGCGAGTAGTCGTGTCCAGCAATTAATCGGTTCAGTGTTCGTACATCCGTATTTGATATTGGTAGATTATTTTCTGCCTTTTCCTTGTTCCTGAGTGTAGTTAACATACCACTGTTGTACTTCTTCTATGTTCCTCGAATTGCATATATTGTACACATCATGTGGGAAGAGCATATTACGTGATCTTTCATTCTGGCACAAACCGTTTTTTGCCAGGGTGTCTGCTATTTCGTTTCCTGGTGTTCCGATGTGACCGGGAATCCACTGGATGCACGTATTCGTATGTGCTGCCTTTTGTATAATTTCGTGTATTACTTCGTCCATTTCCGTACTATCTAGTTGGTTTTTTATAAATTCGCATCCTGCTTTCGAGTCCGTTAATATTACTACATTGGAAAAGTGATTTCTTTCTACGTATTGTAGTGCTACATAAATCGCTTCAATTTCCGCTGACATAGAACATACTTCATTTTGCAGCCTTAGACTGATCCTGAGTTTACTTCTGTCATCGTATATTCCTATACCACACTTCTCGTTCGCTTTCGATGCATCCGTATAGATGTGAATACGGTCTTTATATTTGCCGTTTAGTAGGCCTAAAATTAATTGTCGCAGTACTTTATCCGATGTGTCTGATTTGGTCCATTGATGTTTCTCCAGGGTAGCTTCTACTGTTATTTTTGGTAAATTGTAATCATGTACTATCGTGTGTGACATTTTTTCTAGAATGTGTTTGTTGTTCCAAAAGGCCATTTCAAGGCTGGATTTAACGGGTGAATTAGCTTTACTTTCGTCCATCTGTAAGAGCTGTTTATAGACATGTAACTGATATTGGACATGTTTGGTTAATTCTTTGTTGATCGAGAGATTTCTTCGGAGATTTAAGGGCGTCTGGCTTGCAATCGCATGAAGGGTGTTTATTGGAGTGGTTTTTGTGCAAACAGTGACTTTTCGTAAGCAAACGTTGTTTGCGACCGTTATTGCTTCTTTGCTTGTTTTTTTCGCGTTGTCGTATATAGAAGCTCCGTAATCTAAGTAACCTCTGATGATTCCATTATATACAAGTCCCATTGTTTGAGGGTGACCTCCATATTTCGTGCTGTTAATCACCTTTAGCATGTTTATTCTATCCATTGTGCTGCGTTTCATCTCTCTTAAATGAGCACTGAAATGTATTCCTCTATCAAACGTAATTCCCAGATATTTGTGTGTATTAACGGTTTCAATTTCTTCGTTATTTAGTTTTATTTGGACTTTTTTATTGCTCATTTGGAATAGAATCGGTTTATCAGTATTTATTTCGAAATTTAAACTTATTGCTTCCTGGTTGAACTTTGTTATGTATCGTTGTGCTCTGGCTTCTACTAACTCACGTGTTTCTTCTTCTACCACAACAGCAAAGTCATCCGCGAATTGTACTAGCACCAAATACAAATAATAATACCCCTAGGTTCCATACAATCAGATGACTATATTTTGGTTCATCGATTAATCAAGTTAGCCTAACCCATTCTTCTATTCGGTTTTGTAAAGGGAAAATAAACGAAAATATTAGCAACTGGCAACATTACTTAAAGTTGCTATGGTTATATTTAAATTTGTTATTTTCGTTTGTTTACAGCATTATTTCAACTGACTGAATCATCTGATTTTGTTGGAATACTTCTGATAATTCTTAGTGAAACATATAAAAAAGTTAAGGTCCTAATACACAACCGGCTTCACGGAAAGCCAATCTGTGTAGAAATTTGCAATTAAATTCATTAGGATTCCTAACTGGATTCGAATTAAAATGCAACAAACATCCCAAGCGATTGTAGCGCTTGAACCGCAATCTATTTAGGAATCGTTATGAATTTCATATCAAATTTATGACGACCTTAACTCTGTTTCGACTCAGATTGAAAAAAAAAAATTGCATGTACCAGCATGGGAGCCTTTAGATACTTATGTACAAAGGGAACCAAAACCAAATATTGATAATTGTGCACGCAACTGTACACAAAACTAATGTAGTTGATGTAGTGTAAATGTTTTAGAGCGATGTATTTTTATTGAAAATTTGGAATCAATAGATAAGTTAAAAATTATTCATTCTGTCGAACTATTGCAAAATGTGTGATCATTTTCCAAGAAAGCATGTTTATCTTCCGCACGGATGAAGTTAGAAAAAATTTTATTCTCTTTAAACAACCCGGCGTTATTCTTGAAAGTTTCTGGTGAAGATTAACGACGAAGTTTTGGCTAGCTTTGCATATCTGCATTTAGATTCAATATTGCATTTATGTTATAACTTTCCTTTTGTTTCGTTTAAAAGACCCCACATTAAAAATCACTCATCAATTTCATCTTCTGATCTATCCATTATTATCAAATTGAATCTATTAATATAACAAACCTGAAAAGAATCAGTAGGAGCAGCTGAACATATTCGTCGCTGAACTTTTTTTTACTTTTGCATAATAATAAACAGTAACTATGGTGAATTGCGTTGCCAGTTCCAAAGAAAATTCATGAAAGTACACTGTCACTTTGACAGTGTGCTATGGCAGTGTACCGCATATGATAAAATGTGTCCTCGAAAATATGTCGGAGTACTCCGTATTATAATTTGTATTTGCTAGCACTACGCCTTTTTCCTGTATTTCATGTAACAGTGTGGTATAGATGTTGGACAAAGTCGGAGAAAGGACGTCTCCCTGTGGTAACCCATCGCTGATTGTCCTTTCTAAGGTTACTGTGCCTACTTGAATTTGCATTCTACTATCTGTCAGAAATTTTGATGTCCAATTCATTATTTCTCGGGGTGTGTTATATTTTTGCAAGACTTCTTCTAATGTTGATGTTTTAACTGAATTATATGCGTTAGTCAGGTCTATAAAGATTATGGCAGTCACTTTTTTCCCTTTTTGTTTTTGTAATTTGATTTAGCACAAAATTTAAACATGTGATTGTTGAGCTATGTTTTCTAAATCCGAATGATGTGTCCGAAAGTATCGTATTTTTAACTAAGAAATTCCAGTACCGCTGTGTTAAGCACTTTCAACATGCAATTTATCATTGCTATAGGTCTTATATTCTGTATTTGTTCGGGGTCTTTTCTCGGTTTGGGTACTCCGATAACTCTGATAGATTTTAGATATCGGTCAATTTTTCCAATTTTCCACATTCTGTTTAATTTTTTTATGATTTCCAACGTTATTTCAGGTTTCAGGTTTCTTAGCATGTCATAAGTTATCGCATTCGGTCCGGGTGCGTATCGTTTGGTTTTCTTACTTAAAATATGCGTCCAGTTTTCAACTGTCAGGATATCGAAACTGCATTGTGCATTTTGTATTACTGAATATCTTTCTCCGAATGGGAAGTGTAGGTCCAAAAATTCTGATGCTAACTTAGTGTCAGCGTGTACAATCGCTCGATCGCATTTTCTTTTTTTACCTGTAAAATTACTTACTTTTTGCCATAGTACTTTTGAGCTTGTTTTTGGATCTATATGGCTGGCAAATTCTCTGAACTTTTTAGTTTTTTCGTCTTTTTTGCATTTATTAAATATGGCTTCATATTTTTTAAATTTTATTAGATCTCCTATGCTTCCGCTTTTATTGAAATTTGCTCTTGCCTCATTTTTCTTTTTCCATGTCGTTTCTAATTTGTCCGTCCACCAAAATTTTGGGACATATTTATTTCTTTGTCTTGCTCTTTTGAGAATTTTTTTTGTTTCTTGTTGTAGTATTGTAACGTTATTGATTTTCAGTGGATTAAGATTTTTCCATGCTGTCGCGACTATTTTTTTGTTGGTAAACCATCTATTCCTCTCTATTTCATCGTTTTTAATCTTGATACTCAATGCGAGGTGTCTACTTCCGACTCCGTAGTCTAACACTTCCATTTCTGTTTCAGCAAACTGAGTTGCTGAGCATATCACGAGATCTATAGTTGATGAATTTTTATTTAATTTCGCTGGTATGAAAATTGGTTGGGTACTATTCAGTTGGATAGCGTTTTCTATGTTGATAATATTATACAGTATGTCTTCTCTCTTGTTTTGCCCTTTGATATCCCAGCATTAAAGTCTCCTCCTATTATATATTTTTTGAACTGCGATACACTCTGGAATATACTCTGTATATGATTTTTAAATTCTATTAGTGGTGTCTTGGGCTACAACTGCCAGATCGTAAGTGTATATAAACCTTCCAACACATTGTATGTTTTCTGAACTTTTCATGTCAATCGCGCGGTTTGATACCGATTTGTGTATCAGTATCATTTGGGCTATTTTATACTTTGACTCTTCTGATTCTTTTTGTCGTGAATACGACTTACTTTACTATGGGGCGCCTTTTCAAAATTTACCCTCTGAGAGAGTGATAAGTTTTTGATCGTGAATATCTCCTGTTGTATCTAATGAATCAACATAATTCTTGCAACATGCCATCGGAAACATGATCACAATTTTATGATAAAATTTTCAGTTGTGTGACATAATCTCAAATAGTTCATAATTAAACTTCTCTTAAATGTTTGGTATAAACGAGTATCAAAGAGGATAATTCATAAGGCGCGTTTGCCTTTCTCGTATTTTGAAAGCTCATAGCTCAGTGATCTGTAGAAGGATTTATATAATCTAACTACCAATAGAATCGAAAATTTTCAACTTGAGCGTGTATTGCAACAACATTGAAGTTTTTCAATAGTACACTATTGAAAAACCTATTTGATTTAACCCATGAGAGCACCAGCAAATCAGAACGCGAGATGTCCGCATCTATACAAGAGCATCCATATAAAAGTTGAGTGCTTCATTTTTCCTGCCATTTGCTGAGCATCTGTTCCCGAAACAAGTCACACGAGAGCAACATCGTGGACCTGTCGTCTCACTGTTTCCCGTTCTGCGTACAGGAAAGGAATTCTAACAAAGGTGATGTGAAAAATAGCGTCATTTATGTTAAAGACGCTACTCTGAACGTACGGGACGCTGTCAGCACGATGACAGCGAGAACCGGGTGAAAGGAAGCCGAAAATTCCAGCAAGCAAGGCCCATTCAAATAGCACTTTTAAGTGCTAAAAATAATCATAAAGAACTAGTTGAATTTTGTCGCTTTCCAACCATTTTCCGAGCAACTGTTGCCGAAACAAGGCACACACGAGAAGTTAAATTAATTTGCACCGTCACTAACACATTCAATTACGAACGGCAATGCGAAAGTAGAAGTGATGATGTTGAATACATCTTTATACTAGTATACAAATATGCCGTGCGAAAGAGTAGCCACGTACAGATCAATATGTATTTTTTGTCGTGAATTCTTTCAAATTCAAATTACAGAAATTGGGAATCTTACCAGGTCTTCTTAAATGGTTGGAATCTTATCTAACAAATCGTCAACAAATTGTAAAATTTAAGGGTAAAAAGTCGAGCCCCATTCACGTCAGTTCCGGGGTCCCCCAGGGATCTCATTTAGGTCCTCTTTTATTTATCTTGTTTGTTAACGACATTTCCTTTCTTTTAAAAAAAATAAAAATTCTCATATATGCAGACGATATAAAACTATTTTTAGAAATAGAGAAAAGTGAGGATGCCAAGGATTATCAAGAAGAAATTCTTTCTTTTTATACATGGTGTAACAAAAGTCTTCTTCAACTAAATGTGAAAAAATGCAGTAGAATAACATTCAGTAAAAACGAAATACACCTGACTTGATACTTACTCTTGGAAGTCAAACAGTTCAAAAATGCGAAAGAATTAGGGACTTAGGAATAATACTAGATTCTAAAATGACTTTTGTTGACCATTATAATACAATCATAAACAGAGCCAATAACATGCTAGGATTCATAAAACGATTTTGTTACTGTTTTCACGATCCGTATACAATTAAAACATTATACATTGCCTATGTTCGGTCAGTACTAGGATACTGTAGCTTAGTTTGGTCACCTTACTTAATCACTTGGGAAGATCGAATTGAATCAGTTCAAAAACAATTTTTGTTATTTGCACTTCGTAAATTAGGTTGGACAAGACTTCCTCTTCCGTCCTATAAAGCCCGCTGTATGCTGATCAGTATTCAAACATTAAAAGAACGCAGAGAATTTTCAATGGTCTCATTTGTAAATGACATTGTTTCGAATCGCGTAGACTCCAGTCAACTCCTGTCCGAACTAAATTTTTACATACCATCTCGGCCTTTAAGAAATCGAAATATTTTTATTACAAACCACCAGCGAACAAACTATGCAAAAAATGGGCCAATAAATCAATTGATGGATGTATACAACAAGCATTCAGAAGCAGTTGATTTCACTATGTCAAAAAACAAACTAAAGCAATATTTCAGTTCTATTCGGTAAGACAATTATAATTATTTAACTCATAATAAATTATACATTATTTAGTGATCTATTTAGAATAGTTTACTAATTTAAGACGATTATTGTAATTATCCTTATGGTCTACTTTTGATTGACGACAAATAAATAAACAATAAAGCAATCCTAAATATTTCTTTATCACAGTGATGTGATCGTCCTGAAAAGGACGGGGTTTTCAACTCCTCGTCGTTACGGATGGCCAGCTTCAGATGGCGAGGGATGATTTTCGTTTTCTTGTTGTCACGAGCAGCATTACCGGCCAATTCCAACACTTCGGCAGCCAAGTACTCCATCACTGCCGCCAGATAGACCGGTGCACCGGTATCGACACGTTCGGCGTAGTTCCTCTTCCGAGGCAAACGATGGATTCTGCGCCAACTGGGAACTGCAGACCAGCACGGTTTGAGCTTTGCCTTGCCCTTAACTGTTCCTCCTGTGTGCGTGTTTCTGCGTCAAAAATCCACAAGACGCCGTTCTCAGCTAGACAGCCAATTCAGTATTACTAGCTGCCGCTCTGCTTACTCTCTCTTTTATATCGTCTCACTGTTTCCCGTTCTGCGTAAAGGAAAGGAATTCTAACATATGGGTGGTCCTTACACCATTACCAATAGCAGATATAAAGTAAAATGTGATGTGAGAAAAGCATCATTTAAGTTAAAGCAGCTACTCTGAACGTACGAGACACCGTCAGAACGATGGCTCCGAAAACAGGTAGAAAAGCAGATTTGTACCGTCACTAACACATTCAATTACGAACGGCAATGCGAAAGCGAATGTTGAACACATCTTTATACTAGTATGGGGCCGTGTAAAAATATGCCATGCGAAACAGGGTTGCCATATATACAGGGTAATCTGTATTATTATTATTCTTATTATTATTATCATTATTATTATTATTATTATTATTATTACTATTATCATTATTATTATTATTATTATTACTATTATTATTATTATTATTATTATTATGACTATTATTATTATTATTATTATTATTATTATTATTATTATTATTAGAATGACTCTTGCATACCAAAGATCGTCGATAAATTTCAGACCAGGCCATTGCAATTGTCTCGTACTGAAATTTCGAGAAGAATCAGATATCTTCGAACTTTGTAGCATCAATAAAAATAAACTACAAATTTGTCGTACCTAGCCTGCTATATTAGCAAATTATAAAAGAATTGTTTCAACATTGGAATATATAGTTGTAGAATAGTAGCTGTTTAATGTAACTAATCTGTATTTTAATGTAGGTGCATCTGACTGATATTCGGAAAAGTGATGGGAGCGTATCAGTTTTTTCGTATTCACGACATCCAGTTATGTCTGTGACATTACCCACCCTCCTTTTTTTGTCCAGCTTTCTGATATGATAGCGATTTTGTATTCTTCTTCGATTAAGATTTTATTTAACTCATCTCGATTTTTGTCAATACTCTGGATGTAGTTTTGCCAAATTTTAATGGACACTTTGTGTTTCAATATGGTTTGCTGTAATTATATCTGATTTTACTAGCAGGATTGGATTGACCTACCTGATATCTATCGATTGCTTTTTCCATTCGAGAATTTTTTAACATCATCTCTTTTGTGGCTCTGTTATAGATTTGATTTTGAGAATTCATTATTTCGTCGGTCCAGGCCGCTTGTTGATTCATATTTTTCCCTGTGTAGGGCTGTAGTTCTTTGCGCCATCGAAGTTTTTCAGACTCACTGACTTTGTATTTGTTGAACAGCGCTGTGCCGTTTGTAGAAGTACCATTCGTTGTTTTTTGTTTTTTGTCATGTAGCGTTTGGCTTGTTTCTTCGTCGTCGCTCTATCCGTTTCGAGGGCGGCTCTCTTTCCTATTTGGGCATTTGTTTTGTTTTTCGTTTTTGTCAACGTTTTACGTTGGACTACTTTTGCGAAGGATTCCATTAGTGTGGGGTGACTATCTATGTTTTCTAGGATGCTATATTGGTTTTCCGTGTAGATAGGGTATTGTTCACGCGCTTCTACTATCGTCATGTTTGATTTTGACATTATAATTTTTATATTGTTTTGCCGGGTTCTCTCTGGGCAGTTATAATCTCCCGATGCGTGATCTCCTTCTGTGTGACAGTTGAGACATTTTACGACTTTATTGCACTCGCCGTATCCGATTTCGTCGTGGAATTGTGCGCATTGACTTCATCTTTGACGTGATCTGCAATTGATTTCCTTGTGGTTGTATCGTAGGCATTTCAGACAAAATACCACTTTGTTTGTGAAAGGTTTGACCGTGTTATTGCAACAGAATATTCTGACTAAACGTATTTAGGAAAATAAAACATAGTTGAAGTAACACAAACTGGGGAGAAATATTTGAAACATTACAATTTCAATGATACTAAATAAGTTATTCAAGAAATAAAAAACAGAAATTCAAATATGTTATAAACACGGGAATTATGTCCTACACAGCAATACCGGACTGGTCAGAAGGATAAAAATGTTAAATTGAGAAGAGGTTATAGATGTGAGAAAAATGAGTTCTTGGGAAGAGGCTATAATGCTACAAATTAAAATAAATTAGAGAAAAGTTACAATGCGTTTAGGAAAAAAGAGTACATCACACGAGGGATGTAAACACAAAGGCCAAAAAGGCATAGCACACAGGGAATAATTTTATAAACAAGGTGAATTTTTGAAAACTAACACTGAAGATACACTAGAAAAATACTTCGAAGAAAAACAAATACTGTTCAGATATAACACTAATATGAAGAACGGATTGACAAGAAAAGGACAAGATAAGGATTATCAAAACGACACTGGCAAAAAATCCTATTGAATATAAGCATTTATGAAATGTTCTTAGTATGAGTGACCAAGTGTGTGTGGACAAGGGGATCGCGATTTCTGAATAAAAAAAATTCCGTGCTATTCGAATAGATTCTGGTAGTTCAAATAATGCACTCAGCATGAGATTCAAACAAAATTTAAACATGACAATATAGGCTTATCAAAATATTAAGTCAACACAGTTAACGTGGAATAACACATGGGCTGTAAAGTCCCTGGCCTAACAAAAAGAACACGACATTTTTTGTTCAAAATAATTCTACGATAACCCGGCGAGCATTTTTTTTGTCAATAATGAGCAATGGCGGCACCTACTTTGAACAGAGCTTCCTCCTAGTCAAATACTCATGCAATACAAAGCCAACACGTTCTTTTGACATCTTTATGATGTCAACTAACTCACGCAACTTCACTTTTTGATTATTCAAACTGATTTTGTGGTTTTTGCCTTTCTCAAATAGAAAGGTTATGCAATCACTGTGAAACCCGGTTTTTGAACTGAGGCCCGGAGCGCCGTGTGTCATATACCATTCGACTCACCTCTTCGAGTACGCAAAATGTCTGTGTTTTTTTTACAAGGTGAAATGCAATTTACGCACGGAGTGTGGGATTCTCCACAGGACTACCCAACTGTTAATTGGAACTACCCACTAAAACACCTTGGATCTCCAACCCTACCTCCCCGGCACCATCGCTAGGTATTACTTCGGGGTGGAAGGCTATTGGTGCTCACAGCACCCTCCCCAGATTTATGCAGAATGGGGATCAGCATCCTGTTCTCAAGAGATCGACCAGTTGGATGACGAGGTCGGTCCAGTGATGCCGGTTGAAGGGTAACATCCGCTTCACTGGCTCCTCGATGATCCAAAACTGTTGCCTTCTTCTTGCTCGCCATCCTCTAGCCGCACATCCACAGCTCCTTGCTCCTTGATGGCCATGGCAAGTTCTGCGGTGGAGATTTCATCCAACCGTTTGCACTGGAGTGCAACCTCACTACGCAGGGCTCTAACAGCGCAACAAGCTCCGTTCCGCCCACCTGTGTTCCCTTTTTTAGCTCGAGCAGCATCTCTCCCGTTTTCGAGCGACGGATGCTGCGAACCTCTTTGCCAAGTACGGCTAGCTTTGCCTCACATCGGCGTACTTTTCTTTGTCGACCTTAACCAACAAATCCTCGCGTTTGTCTCTAACCCTCCTCTCGGATATGGGCCCGGCAACTTTTTGGACCATTTTCTTCTTTTCGACTTTCAGCCATGGTTGCTCAGGCTGATTCTCGCCGGATACTGTTATTGTTGTTCTGTGTTAACGAGTTGTATAGGAAATGTGTTCGTTGTTGAATAATATTATTGATGATGAAATTAGGATAGTTATTATTAATAAGAATTCGTTTTACAATATTCAGAGCATTAGGTCTGTAACAAGCCTCGCTAAATTTCAAAGCCCTATCTACAAGAGCTATCACTGTGTTTTTCTTGTGATTAAATGGACTCAATGAGTTGTAGTCTAAATATCTGCCTTCTAGGTCCTTTGGAGTCCACTCTGTCGTAATACGATCATTCTCTCTTCTTAACAACGTATCTAGGAATCAGATTCGCCCATTATTCTCCAGCTCTACAGTAAATTGCAGTCGTGGATGGGAATTGTTGAACACCTCCAGGAAGGGACTACGCCAGGAAGGGATTGTGCCAGTCTTCTTTAGAAGATATGTGGACGATTGTTTGGTAGGTGTGCAACGAGAATATGTTGATCGGATGTTGGAGGTGTTCAACAGTTTCCATCCACGACTGCAATTTACTGTAGAGCTGGAGAATAATGGGCGAATCAGATTCCTAGATACGTTGTTAAGAGGAGAGAATGATCGTATTACGACAGAGTGGACTCCAAAGGACCTAGAAGGCAGATATTTAGACTACAACTCATTGAGTCCATTTAATCACAAGAAAAACACAGTGGTAGCTTTTGTAGATAGGGCTTTGAAATTAAGCGAGGCTTGTTACAAACCTAACGCTCTGAATGTTGTGAATAACGTACGGTACCGGCGCCCGCCGCGGTATAATCTGGACCGACTGAGGGACACCGAGGTCGCGACTGCCAACGCGCGGCATCTCGAAGCAGCGTTGCTAGCGGAGGAGGAGCTCAATGATGCTCCCCTGGAGGACTGCTGGACCAGAACTAAAACAGCCATCAGCAATGCTGCGGAGAGCGTCCTGGGATACGTGCCAAGGAGTCGACGGAACGAATGGTTCGACGGCGAATGCCAGGAGATATTGGACGAGAAGAATGCAGCACGCGCAGCGATGTTGCGTCAAGCCACCCGTCAGAACGTGGAATCGTATCGACAGAGACGAAAGCAGCAAACTCGCCTTTTCCGGGACAAAAAGCGCCACCTGGAAGAGTCGGAGAGAGAGGAGATGGAGATGCTGTATCGTTCTCAGGATACACGGGCGTTCTACAGGAAGCTGAATGACTCTCGCAACGGCTTCATGCCGCGAGCCGAAATGTGTAGAGACAAGGAAGGTGGCGTCCTGACGGACGAACGTGAGGTGAATAGTGCACAGGCGAACAATCAGGCGTTGGAGGAGGAAGATTATGTCAGTGTCGCAGCCGACGTAGATGTACCAGTGCCCACTATGAACGAGGTCAAGGAGGCTATCCAACAGCTCAAGAACAACAAAGCAGCTGGTAAGGATGGTCTAGGAGCAGAACTCTTCAAAAGGGGACCGGAGAAACTGACGGAATGCATGCACCGAATAATCGAAGAGATCTGGGACAGAGAACAGCTACCGGAGGAGTGGAAGGAAGGGATCATCACCCCGATATACAAGAAAGGTGACAAATTGGACTGTGCAAACTACAGGTCAATCACAGTGTCAAATGCCGCCTACAAAGTGTTATCCCAGATCCTGTTCCGGCGCCTATCACCACTGGTAAATGGATTTGTCGGGAGTTATCAGGCCGGGTTCATCAACGGCAGATCAACAAACGACCAAATCTTCACTATACGACAAATCCTCCAAAAATGTCGTGAACACCGGGTCCCGACGCGTTCTGTTCATCGACTTCAAAGCCGCATACGACACGGTAGACCGTGTAGAGCTATGGAAAATTATGGACGAGAACGGCTTCCCTGGGAAGCTGACAAGACTGACTAAGGCTACGATGGATGGTGTACTGTGTTGTTTCAAGATTGGCGGCGGTTTCTCGGAACCGTTCGAATCACGTAGGGGATTAAGACAATGTGATGGGTTGTCCTGCCTGCTGTTCAACATCGCACTTGAAGGAGTTATGCGAAGAGCGCGGCTCAACATGCGGGGAACGGTTTTCACGAAGTCCGGACAATTCGTGTGCTTCGCTGATGACGTGGATATAATCGGTAGAAACAAGGAGACGGTAGCAGATCTGTATACCCGACTGAAGCGCGAAGCGGCACGAGTAGGACTGAGGATAAATGTGTCTAAGACAAAGTACATGCTGGCTGGCGGAACTGTAAGCGATAGGCAACGTATGGGCAGCAGTATTACGATCGACGGCGACCAGTTCGAGGTGGTTGACGAGTTCATCTATCTTGGCTCACTGGTGACTGCGGACAACGACACCAGCCAGGAGATCAGGAGGCGCATTATATCCGGAAGTCGTGCCTACTATGGACTCCACAAAACATTGAGATCCAGGAAATTTCACCCCCGCACGAAGTGCACCATGTACAAATCACTGATAAGACCGGTGGTTCTCTACGGGCACGAAACGTGGACAATGCTCGAGGGGGACCTGCAAGCACTCGAAGTCTTCGAAAGGAGGGTGCTGAGAACGATCTTCGGTGGTGTGCAGGAGAATGGAGTGTGGAGGAGAAGAATGAACCATGAACTAGCGCAACTCTACGGTGAGCCAAGTATCCGGAAAGTAGCCCAGGCTGAAAAGGGTACGGTGGGCGGGACATGTCGTGAGAATGCCGGACAACAGCCCCACCAAGTTGGTGCTCACCTCTAATCCGGCAGGTACAAGACAAAGAGGAGCGCAGCGTGCACGGTGGCTGGACCAAGTGGAGCGAAACCTGGATAGTATCGGGCGCCGACGTGGTTGGAGTTATATGGATCGAGTTATATGGAGAAGAATTGTTGATCAGATAAAATCTTAAAAGATGTAATATCAGAAATATATATAACGTTAAAATTTTAGATGAAGTACAAAGAACTGACACACGTTTATCAGCTGAGATGTTCTATATAAAAATTAGAGGAGAGTCGAACACGTTTAACCTTCAACGAGATTCGATAAAGTTTAGATCAGCATACAACGGACTAGTTGACAAAATTAAAAACCTCTATACAGCCAAAACATATAAGAGACAGAGAGAGCGCAAAAGACAAGGCAGTTGAAAATGTGAAGTGTTGTAGTGTAGACGTCATTAGCATGTAAGTTAAGTGTTAAAATTCAATGTTTAAAGTTAGCTTACTTGACAAATATATGTTTTTAGATAGCCGCTGAGGATGACCGAACATCTTAGTAGGTCGAAACGCCCGGTTAAATGCACCGATTAGTTATTACTTTCACCGAAAAAAATCGATGACCGTCCATATCAGTTCTTTTGCGGTGATGACCATAAAACAATAATGTTCGTGTCTGTGTATGTGAGTGTATGTAACGTTTTTTTGCACTAACTTTTCGCGGAGATTCCTAAACCGATTATACTTAACTTAGATTCAATTGAAAGGCCTTGTGGTCAGGGATGTCAGGTTCACAGATTAATCTGTGTTTCACAGATTTGGAGTTTTCTGCACAGATTTTAAAACTAACACAGATTTTCACAGATTATTGAATAAATAACAGATTTTTGCTTACCAAATTTCATTTTGAACTTCTATTGAACGAAAAAAGGTCACAGATTTTCACAGACAGGTTTTGATGTTGACCACAGATTTTTTAAAAAATGACCTGGCATCTCTGCTTGTGGGTCCGGAGTTATGGGGAAAAATTTGCAATGAATGTGAAAACAAGTTCACCATTTGTTTTGGAGATTCTTGAACCGATTTTCACAAACTTAGATTCAAATGAAAGGTCTTGTGGTCTCATATGTAAATCCTGAATTTTATCTGGATCTGAGTTTTGGATCCCGAAATATAGGGTAAAGAGTGTTAAATATTTTATACCATCACTGAAAAGGGCAAAGGACCGTAAAAAATTTCTAAATCAACCTCTAATCTTCTCCAATTGATAGTTTTTATCAGTAAACGATCAAACGAACCGATTTCGGTTATTCTTTTAAGAATCGAAGAAAATTATTTTGAAGAATACCACAGTATTATATATGATAATATGATTAATATGAGAAAGTCATCATTACACCACTAGGTGGATTAAACTAGTTTTTTTTATATTTTCTTGTGTTACCGCCTTTGCGTTGGTGTCTCTACGATCACGCTTGAAGTCAGCAAACCAACCTTTTGTTGTTTTTTCTGATGGAGCGGAGTCTCCATTACACTTTTCATGAAATTGCTTTGCTTTAACCGTATTTTTCCCATCAAGAAGCAGTGTAAAATTAAAACACGAAATTGTTTTTGATCCATTGCACAGTGGGGAGAATTGGACCAAAATCGCGACGATTTTTTTGGAGGTATGATACAACTGACCACAAAGCACTTTTTTTGTGTAAAATGGTCAGTGAAATCGATTCCATGTATTTAGAAGGACCGCACGAAACGCTATCATGTTTATTTTACCCCAAGTTCCCTTTTTATACTGCATTGTATTCAAGCTTAACTATATATAACTTAATGTTAACTGCCAGCACTGCTGAGTTATGGCTAGTTATTTTTAAAGCTCCAGTTTTTAACGAATTTTAGTCTGTTATATTGTTGAATCGATTCAAAATCGTAGTGCGCTCATCACACAACTATCGTCTCTTCATCTATTCAAAACATTCACAACCATTCAGTTACGGATTTCATCGTGATTTTGATTATTCTGTGGCGTTTGTCTGCCGACATTGAAGTGCCCATTGTGTGCAAACATCTAAACAATAACAATCATCTCTAGCAATCATCTTGCTCTCTGCTACTTGTCAGAGTCTGTGGTGAAGAACATGGAAAAGAATTGTTCCAAATGCAGCCAAGTAATCACCGGTATTGATTCTGTTGTTTGTCGAGGATACTGTGGATGTTTATTCCATATGGCATGCTCTGGTGTTTCGCGCGCACTTATGGGTTATTTTACATCGCACCGTAGAAACTTGTTTTGGATGTGTGATAACTGTGCTGGCATATTTGAGAACTCGCATCTCCGTTCTATAACTCAAACTGCCGATGAAAAGTCACCCCTAACATTGCTAACGGCTGCTATAAATAATCTGCAAACTGAACTGAAACAGTTAGCGAAACCAGATACTACACTTTCTAAGCGCTGACCTAAAATTGTTCCTCGCCGTGCTGCTAAACGTCCCCGTGGACCTGATTTAGATAAGCAAACAATAGAGTGTCAGTCTGGCTCAAAACAAGTGGGAGCAAACGTTGTTTCTGTTCCTAGTGTTAAACCGACTAGAAAATTTTGGCTCTATCTTTCGAGGATTCGCCCTGATGTGTCTAATGACGAAATTTCTTCGATGGTTCGTGCTAATCTCTCCATGGTTCAGGATCCGGACGTTGTTAAGTTGGTTGCTAAGGGAGCTGACACTAGCAACATGAGCTACATCTCATTTTAAGTCGGGCTAGATCCAGCATTAAAATCAACTGCATTAGATCCTTCAACTTGGCCTGAAGGAATTATGTTCCGTGAATTTGAAGATTATTCGGTCTCAAAATTTCCAAATCTTACTCCGAAGATAGCATCACCTCAAGGAACACCAATGCTGATCCTGACTTAGAATCAATGCGCTCTTTGTCGGACGGTGGGAACCATCTGGTTCCCATCACAGGCGAGTACCTCTCAACTACTTTGACAAACTCAACAATCCATCGTCCTGTGTTCCAGCTTGTTACCTCTGTTGAAAATGAAGCCGTCCGCACGTTCTACCAGCCAGATGATGTGCCACGCTTAGCTGTTTGCGCCTTTCCAGGTGTAACATTAACATCTGACTCGGACGAAGAAGCAGTTATTTACCACAAAATGCATTCTCACAATTTTGGCGAGGGCATCATTGCCCCCGTCACAGGCGAGTACAACTTGTGCGGCACTGCTAATCCCAATACTACTTCCTCACATTTCCAGCGTTTGAGGATGTACTACCAAAATGTTAGAGGATTAAATACAAAAATCGACGACGTATATTTGGCTGCTGTAGATGGTGACTACGATGTATATGTTCTCACAGAGACTTGGCTTGACTCGAGAATAAATTCGATACAACTTTTCGGTGCCGCTTTCTCCGTATATCGAATGGATCGCAACTTTAATAATAGCTTACGCAGTCGTGGTGGTGGAGTATTGATCGCTGTTTCAGCCACACTTACTTCAAGCGAGGTCATCCTGGATTGTTCTGCAACTGAGTCTGTTTGGGCTAAGATTTCAGCGCCAATGAAGAATTATTACATTGGAGCAGTGTACATTCCCCCCGAAAAGTGACATGATGGTAGCATTATGCAAATACTTCTCGATGCTGTCGAACGAGTATCTTCTCAGGCTAAGGATAATGACGTCATCATAATTCTTGGTGACTTCAATCAACCTGGTCTCATATGGACCTCATCCGAGTACGGTTATGCTTATCCTGACCCAACGACCTCTACAATGACTTATGCTAACCAAATATTCCTAGATGGGCTAGCATTCCATGGTCTAAGACAAGTTAGCACGATTTCCAATCACCAATCGCGTTTTCTTGACCTCGTATTTATCAATGAGGCTGGTCTATCTGAATGCACTGTAACAGAAGCTCCTAGCGTTATGGTTCCACTTGATGATTTTCACCCGGCGTTAGAAGTAGTAATTTCTGCCAGCAGCCGTTCGTTGCAATACGAAGAATTGATTCCGTTTGATCGCTTCAACTTTCGTAAAACAAATTTGACAACATTGCGTCACTTATTGTTGCAAATTGATTGGAGTACGCTATTAAGTTATGTTGATATTGATGCTGCCGTTACCCACTATAATCGTCAATTGCATAATTGTGTTGAGAACTGTGTACCTAAATGTAAACCTCCTAGAAAACCACCTTGGTCTAACGTCACCTTACAGAATTTGAAACGTATTCGTGCCAAAGCTTTGCGTAAATATACAAACAGACGTTGCCCTATATCTAAGCATCGCTTCCCTACAGCTAGTAACGAATATCGTATCTATAATAAATTTCTATACAATCGCTACGTGAATCGTATGCAAAATAACCTAAGGCACAACCCTAAAAGCTTCTGGTCATTTGTCAATACGAAGAGAAATGAAATTGGACTTCCATCTAAGATGATGTATCACGATAATGAAGCTACAACAGCTATTGACAAGTGTTCACTATTTGCTAGATACTTTGCAAGTGTCTTTTCGACTGACTCACCTACTGCCATCGAACTTGAAAACGCTGCTCGTGATGTTCCCGCTAATGTAATTGATATGGACATTTTTCATATCTCCGAGCAAATGGTTATTTCAGCCGTTAAGAAAATCAAGTCGTTGTATGCTCCAGGTATCAGCGCCATGCCATCCGCTATTTTGAAAAAATGTTCGGACACTTTAGCAGTGCCACTAGCGCATATCTTCAATTTGTCGCTCCAGCAGCAATCATTTCCAACTGATTGGAAACGGTCTATAATGTTCCCGGTTTATAAAAAAGGTGACAAGTGTAACGTCGTTAATTACCGAGGAATCACGTCGCTGGGTGTTGAATCTAAGATCTTCGAATCAATCATCAATACTACTCTATTATCAGCTTGTCGTCATTATATTAGCAGTTTCCAACATGGATTCTTCCCTGGTCGGTCGGTTGAGACAAATCTCGTTTGTTTCACATCGTTTTGCACCGAGCAAATGTCCAACAAATTCCAGATAGACACGGTCTACACTGACCTTAAAGCTGCTTTTGACTCTGTGAATCACGAAATTTTGTTAACCAAGCTTAGCAAACTAGGATTTACGACCAGATTTTGTCAATGGCTCCGAACATATCTCGTTAACCGTAAAGTTGTCGTACAAATTGGTGATACTGTGTCTGAACCATTTGCAAGTATCTCAGGAGTTCCTCAGGGAAGTACTCTAGGACCACTTCTTTTTTCGTTATTTGTGAACGATGCTGTATTTGTCTTAAGACATGGTGGCAAATTATTTTTTGCTGACGATTTGAAAATATTTCTCGTTATTCGCAAAGAAGCTGATTGCCGTGAGTTGCAACATCTTGTGAATATGTTTTACGAATGGTGTGTAAGAAACAAAATGGATCTCTGTGTTTCTAAATGTTCCGTCATAAGCTATCATCGTACGAGAAGCATGTATAATTTTAATTACACCGTCGCTGGCACTCAACTGCAACGCGTTGATCACGTCAAAGATCTAGGTGTTATTCTGGATGAAAAACTAACGTACACCCGCCATCTTTCAGCAACGATTGACAAAGCAAACCGTTTACTTGGATTCATATTTAAAATCTCGAGTGAATTTCGTGACCCACTTTGTTTAAAATCGCTATATTGCTCATTGGTTCGTTCACAGCTGGGATTTGCGAATGTTGTTTTGTGTCCATACAACGCTTTATGGATTCAAAGGATAGAAGCTGTGCAACGTAAATTCGTGCGTTATGCTTTACGGGAACTACCATGGAGTAACCCGTTGAGCCTTCCACCGTATGAAGATCGTTGTCAACTATTGGGGATTAATGCTTTAGCTGATCGTCGACGTGCTTCACAAGCCACTTTTGTGTCTAAGCTATTACTGGCTGAATATGATGTTCCGGATCTTCTATCACAGATTAATCTGTATGCTCCAGCACGTGTTCTTCGGCCTCGATCATTACTGCACACTGATCTGCGGAATACCAACTATGCTAGCAATAGCCCGATTTTGGCAATGACTCGCCGTTTCAACGAATTCAGCGATGTGTTTGACTTCAATATGACCTCTTTACAGTTTCATCGTCGGTTGCTATAGTATAAGTTAAATTATTACCATTTTCAATTAGTTTTATTAGTTTATAGTCTAGTTCATTAAGACTTGTTGTCAGATGAGCATTGTCCTAATAATAAATAAATAAATATAACATGAAACCAAAGAACTTGGAGAAGAGCGAATAGAGTGTTTCCGACGTAAAAAAGTCTAACAAATCGTTTGTATGTAGTTTTATTGACAGCAGAAAACTCGTTGCACCGTTTTACCCCACTTTTATTCTAGTTACAATATTCAGTTGAAATGTGATCTGCAATCCAAAAGCAGATCGAATGCGATCTATCAATATTGGTTCATAATACGTGCAAAACATCTGTGATCCAATTAAACACAATGGGAATAACAGTACTATCCTGTTTAACCCGTTTTACCTCAATTTATTTCATAAGCCGTATTTCTGGTTAAACTTTCTTTCGCATACCGAAAGCAGTCTGATTGCGGTTGATGAAAATCGATTAATATTACGGAGAAAGACCTGAAAATAGGACTACAAATAAATTCTATGACCGCACGAATCTTGATATACCGTTTTACCCCAATTTATTTCATGAGCCGTATTTCTGGTTAAACTTTCTTTCGCATACCGAAAGCAGTCTGATTGCGGTTGATGAAAATCGATTAATATTACGAAGAAAGACCTGAAAATAGGATTACAAATGAATTCAATGACCGCACGAATCTTGTTATACCGTTTTACCCCAATTTATATCATAAGTCGTATTTCTGGTTAATTGATGGTTGATGATAATCGGTTTATATTACGAAGAAAGACCTGAAAATAGGATTACAAAAGAATCCAATGTCCGCACGAATCTTGCTATACCGTTTTACCCCAATTTATTTCATAAGTCGTATCACTGGTTAAACTTTCTTTCGCATGCCGTAAACAGGCTGATTGCGGTTGATGAAAATCGATTGATATTTCAAAGAAAGACCTGAAAATAGGATTACAAATGAATTCAATGACCGCACGAATCTTGCTATACCGTTTTACCCCAATTTATTTCATAAGTAGTATTTCTTGTTTAACTTTCGTTCGCATACCGAAAGCAGTCTGATTGCGGTTGATGAAAATCGATTGATATTTCAAAGAAAGACCTGAAAATAGGATTACAAATGAATTCAATGTTCGCACGAATCTTGCTATACCATTTTACCCCAATTTATTTCATCAGTCGTATTTCTGGTTAAACTTTCTTTCGCATACCGAAAGCAGGCTGATTGCGGTTGATGAAAATCGATTGATATTACAAAGAAAGACCTGAAAATAGGATTACAAATGAATTCAATGACCGCACGAATCTTGCTATACCGTTTTACCCCAATATATTTCATAAGTCGTATTTCTGGTTAAACTTTCTTTCGCATACCGAAAGCAGGCTGATTGCGGTTGATGAAAATCGATTGATATTACGAAGAAAGACCTGAACATAGGATTACAAATGAATTCAATGATTGCACGAATCGTGTAATACCGTTTTACCCCAATTTATCCTTTAACTGAGTCTTAAGATTTTGCCCCACATTGAATTCATTTCTAATCCTATTTTCAGGTCTTTCTTCGTAATATCAATCGATTTTCATCAACCGCAATCAGCCTGCTTTCGGTATGCGAAAAAAAGTTTAACCAGAAAAATGACTTATGAAATAAATTGGGTTAAAACGGTATAACAAGTTTCGTGCGGTCATTGAATTCATTTGTGTTATTTTCGGTTCTTTCTTCGTAATAACAATCGATTTTCATTAACCGCAATCAGCCTGCTTTGCGAAAGAAAGTTTAACTAAAAATACGTCTTATGAAATAAATTGAGGTAAAACTGTATAACAAGGTTCGTGCGGTTCGGGAGGATTGGCAGTTGAGTTGAGCCAGTTCGCGCGAGGTAATCGTAAATCACGGGCATTGATCCGTTGACGAGAGGTTAATTTAAGTTTTGAAAAGTTGTTGGTCGAAGTGAGTCGATGTGAACAGATCGCAGGTAGAGTAGTATCCGGTTGAAGTAGAATCAGATTTGAATAGCCTTTTATGATACATGATACCTGGAGAAGCTACGTTAAAGTTACGTGAAGTGAAACAAAGTTTTGAAAATGCATTCAATTATATTGTGAACCGAGCATTTTCCCTTTGTACCGAGATATTTGTATAGTAAAATATTATCGAAACGAGAAAAGTTGCACTAGAAGATAAGGTCATCATGAACTGAGTCAGTGTAATTGAAAATACAAAGTAAATAAGGTTATATTCAATCGAATAAAAGTGATAGTATAACCAGAACGAAAAGACAAACCTCTCCGCTGCGCTTCCTTTCTCCGCATACCACTCGGAAAGTGGCATTACTCAGGTACTTCTTGCTCTTCAGAGATTGTCATCAGAACATTTTAGGGGAAGAGTGTTTAGCAAGTGTTCATTATAGGCTAACTGCATATCTCGAAATAGCGATTAAAGCGACACCTTGTGAGGGCTGGCGTCGTCAGCGCGGTACTCTTTAATATCCTTAGCCATGGTTCTACAAACTAAACTCGACTATTTTAATTAATGTTATTTGCATAATCAGATGAAGTATGAGCACGGCTATTGAAAATCTCTTTCAAACCGTAAAATTTTCTAGTTTTCGTCATAAATCGTTGAGGAAGGGAATAAAATAAGGAAGAGCGAAATGACAATGGGTTTCTCCAGGAAACTGTTTTGCGCACCAATAGCTCGCTAAAACGCGAAAATTTGTATTATCCCGTTATTTAGGTATCTTTACTTCTTGTCGATTAAGGAAACTCGCGTACAAAAACGATTAATCACATTTAATCTCACTTCATACATTTGAATATTCTTGCATCAATGTTTCTGCCTTCTTCTATGAAGGGCAATAGAATTGCTGAAAAAAACGACTTTTGATCGAGCTCGATCATACGACCAGCTCGACGAGATCGAAAAATGTTTCTCTGTGTGTGAATGTGTGTTTGTGTGTAGAATGCTGAACCAATTGAAACAAACTTAGATTCGTTTGAAAGCTACTATTGAGTTATTGGTGAAGTTTGAAGATCAAGTGGCTATCCTTACCAGTTCCAGAGATATGATGATATAAATGACGTAAACGATGAGTCAGTTTTTATCTACCAGTGATTGTTTTATTTTAGACTCGATCGTTATCATTTGTTTCAGATAGAAATTATGAAGGAACATTCTTACACCTCCCAACAGATTTTGGGAACAACTAACGCATATTAGAGTGCTACGTTTAGTAACGAATCTTGAGACACTCATTACTAAAAGTGTATTTTTCATATTTATTTAAGGCCCGAGCATAGTGGGTCGCGTATAAATTGTGAATCGACCACGTTGTATCCTCAATTCCCTTTTTCGTCTGTGTGTTTAAGAAAGTTATGATGGAAAAACTACATTTTAGGAGCCTCATATCAATTATGCTCCTTAACATATCGACATCGATGCATTTTAAAGGGCTCATGTGTTCGGCATATTTTCTTGTAGTAACATGTTCTATAATTCTTCAAAAGGCTTGAATTCACTACCACGCAATGTAATGCAAATTAAAACTTATAACTCACTTCTAAGTGGATTAATGAAAACTTTGATTTTATTCAAAGAAGAAGACAGTTCCAAACAAAAGTTTTTTCTGAATTCAATGAAGTCCCAAAATCAACCTCTGAAACTAAAACAGAAAACGTATTTTGATGCAGTTGGGACCACTGAGCACTCTGTTAAAACTGAATGCATTTTTGGTTTTGAAACTATGCAATCCAATTATTGCAATTACAAAAAACTGAAAATTTTGACATCTAACTATGTATAACTTAAAAAGTAAACATCAAATCGCAAAACCAATCTGTTGCGTATTGGCTGACGAGAAGACCTTTCATTTGCGACTAGTCTCGCTATCTCTGAGATCTTGACCTCTTTGTGAACAACACATAACTAACCACACACACACACACACACGATCATTTGCTCAGTTCGTCGAGCTTAACCGGTTGGCCCTCCGGGCATCGGGTAATTTTCCCAAAATTCGAGCGAATCCTATTCTTAATTTTTTATATTTACAAAAATATTGTGAAAACTCATAAAAAAATCTGGTTTTTGCAGATAATACGAACAGAAGCGTTCAAAATTCCAGTTGCGTGTATGTAAATGAAGAAAATAGAGACCATTGTAAACTTTGAAAGCTATCGCGCTTTGTTGGACATTTCATAAACTCGATGCAGCGCACCGCGCTGGAAACGCTATGCGCCACTTGGTGGCGCTTTCGGAGCTGCGCAGGTAGCCTATTCCGGATTATCCGAAACAACTGAATAGATTACTGATTAATGATTGCACGAATCGTGTTATACCGTTTTACCCCAATTTATCCTTTAACTGAGTCTTAAGATTTTGCCCCACATTGAATTCATTTCTAATCCTATTTTCAGGTCTTTCTTCGTAATATCAATCGATTTTCATCAACCGCAATCAGCCTGCTTTCGGTATGCGAAAAAAAGTTTAACCAGAAAAATGACTTATGAAATAAATTGGGTTAAAACGGTATAACAAGTTTCGTGCGGTCATTGAATTCATTTGTGTTATTTTCGGTTCTTTCTTCGTAATAACAATCGATTTTCATTAACCGCAATCAGCCTGCTTTGCGAAAGAAAGTTTAACTAAAAATACGTCTTATGAAATAAATTGAGGTAAAACTGTATAACAAGGTTCGTGCGGTTCGGGAGGATTGGCAGTTGAGTTGAGCCAGTTCGCGCGAGGT
Source organism: Malaya genurostris (assembly GCF_030247185.1). Classification (NCBI taxonomy): domain Eukaryota; kingdom Metazoa; phylum Arthropoda; class Insecta; order Diptera; family Culicidae; genus Malaya; species Malaya genurostris. Next base: position 142,033,725 of record NC_080571.1, read on the forward strand.
AATCGTAAATCACGGGCATTGATCCGTTGACGAGAGGTTTATTTAAGTTTTGAAAAGTTGTTGGTCGAAGTGAGTCGATGTGAACAGATCGCAGGTAGAGTAGTATCCGGTTGAAGTAGAATCAGATTTGAATAGCCTTTTATGATACATGATACCTGGAGAAGCTACGTTAAAGTTACGTGAAGTGAAACAAAGTTTTGAAAATGCATTCAATTATATTGTGAACCGAGCATTTTCCCTTGGTACCGAGATATTTTTATAGTAAAATATTATCGAAACGAGAAAAGTTGCACTAGAAGATAAGGTCATCATGAACTGAGTCAGTGTAATTGAAAATACAAAGTAAATAAGGTTATATTCAATCGAATAAAAGTGATAGTATAACCAGAACGAAAAGACAAACCTCTCCGCTGCGCTTCCTTTCTCCGCATACCACTCGGAAAGTGGCATTACTCAGGTACTTCTTGCTCTTCAGAGATTGTCATCAGAACATTTTAGGGGAAGAGTGTTTAGCAAGTGTTCATTATAGGCTAACTGCATATCTCGCAATAGCGATTAAAGCGACACCTTGTGAGGGCTGGCGTCGTCAGCGCGGTACTCTTTAATATCCTTAGCCATGGTTCTACAAACTAAACTCGACTATTTTAATTAATGTTATTTGCATAATCAGATGAAGTATGAGCACGGCTATTGAAAATCTCTTTCAAACCGTAAAATTTTCTAGTTTTCGTCATAAATCGTTGAGGAAGGGAATAAAATAAGGAAGAGCGAAATGACAATGGGTTTCTCCAGGAAACTGTTTTGCGCACCAATAGCTCGCTAAAACGCGAAAATTTGTATTATCCCGTTATTTAGGTATCTTTACTTCTTGTCGATTAAGGAAACTCGCGTACAAAAACGATTAATCACATTTAATCTCACTTCATACATTTGAATATTCTTGCATCAATGTTTCTGCCTTCTTCTATGAAGGGCAATAGAATTGCTGAAAAAACGACTTTTGATCGAGCTCGATCATACGACCAGCTCGACGAGATCGGAAAATGTTTCTCTGTGTGTGAATGTGTGTTTGTGTGTAGAATGCTGAACCAATTGAAACAGCTACTATTGAGTTATTGGTGAAGTTTGAAGATCAAGTGGCTATCCTTACCAGTTCCAGAGATATGATGATATAAATGACGTAAACGATGAGTCAGTTTTTATCTACCAGTGATTGTTTTATTTTAGACTCGATCGTTATCATTTGTTTCAGATAGAAATTATGAAGGAACATTCTTACACCTCCCAACAGATTTTGGGAACAACTAACGCATATTAGAGTGCTACGTTTAGTAACGAATCTTGAGACACTCATTTCTAAAAGTGTATTTTTCATATTTATTTAAGGCCCGAGCATAGTGGGTCGCGTATAAATTGTGAATCGACCACGTTGTATCCTCAATTCCCTTTTTCGTCTGTGTGTTTAAGAAAGTTATGATGGAAAAACTACATTTTGGGAGCCTCATATCAATTATGCTCCTTAACATATTTTTTTTTTTGCATAAATATCTGTTTATTAATCTTATTTTTGTGTATTACATCAACATTTTACAGTACAAGTGTTTTGACCCTTTGGCCTTTCATCTTTGTTGTTCATACGATTCGTTATTAATATTAGGTGTTTTAGTTACTCTTGTTTTACATACTAATGTTTAATCATAATATTTATTTTAATTATTTATAAAATGTCTACCTACTTATAACTATCCTTAAACTAATACGTACAAATTTTGAATTATTTGTATTTCAGAGATTGAGCACCTCTCTTCAAATTTCGTGCAGTATTGTTCGAATTTTTGTTCTAGTATATCCAGTGAGGCCATCTCATGTACTTCACTAGTTCTTGTCCAAGGGGGTAGATTTAGAATCATCTTTAAGATCTTACTTTGAATGCGCTGAAGCCTAAGTTTGTGTGTTCGTGCACAGCCCCGCCAAACAGGGATTGCGTATTCAATTGCGGGGTAGATGATTTGTTTATAGACAGCCATCTGATTCTTCAGGCATAGTTTAGATGTTCTACAAATCAGCGGATACAGAGACCTAATGAGTATGCTGCATTTTTGCACGATTTTGTCAACACGACCTGAATATCAGATGTCTGTCAAAGGTGAGTCCTAGATAGATAACTTCATCGGACCATTGAATGACCTCATCACCGAATCGTATTCTGCATTCGTCTGATGGAACAAGTTTTGGAGATCTTGAATGTGGAAACAAGATGACCTGAGTTTTTGCTGCATTGATCACAATTTTCCAGCTTGTAAAATATTCCGTTAAAGCGTCCAGACCTGTCTGTAGTTTATTTTTCAGAGCATTAATGACACGACCTTTGTAAAGAATGGCAGTATCATCAGCAAATTGTGACAGAACACCACCACCTGGAAGAGGTGGGATGTCTGATGTGAAAATGTTGTATAGAATGGGACCTAGGATACTTCCCTGGGGTACACCAGCAGGAATAGTAAATCTTTCTGAAAGTGCATTATTCAGAGAAACCTGGAATGCTCTATCTGCAAGATAATTTTTGATAATTTTAATAAGATACATGGGAAAATTATACCGATGCAGTTTAAACACCAGGCCATCGTGCCACACATTATCGAATGCCTTTTCAATATCCAATATTGCCATGGCAGTCGTTTTGGACACTGATTTGTTTTGCTGGATGACGTTGTTAACCCTTGTGAGCTGGTGGATGGTGGATCTTCCTTTCCGGAACCCAAACTGTTCTTCCAGAAATATATCCTGTTCATCTGCAAAAGCAAGAATTCGCCTTTGTATTGACTTTTCAAACAGCTTGGATAGGGCAGAGAGTAAGCTGATGGGCCGATAGCTCTTTGAAAAGGAAGGATCTTTCCCCGGTTTCAAAACTGGGATAACTTTAGCTAACTTCCACATTGAAGGGAAGTAACCAAGCTCCCAGCACCTGTTAAAAATTTTAGCTAAGAAGACAAATGAGCGAATACTCAAATGTTTCAGCTCAATGTTGAATGTGTTGTCGAAACCGGGGGCCTTCATATTTTTGGATTTTTTCACAAAAGCCATCAGCTCATTCGCAGTGACTCTACTTTCCTCAGGAACCAAGCTGTCTGATTGGTCAACCTCAGCTACGCTATCAGCAACGGCTCTTTCATATGGACTAACAATGTTAAGTCCTAAATTGTGAGAACACACAAACTGCTGGCCTAGTGCATTTGCCTTCTCTACTGGTGTGATTAAAGGTATTCCTTCAGCTGCGTCCTGGGGTGACATCAGAGGAGGAATAGGCTTCGGTTTTTTCTTAAGCACCTTCGTTAAGGACCAGAAGGGCTTTGAATGTGGGAGAATTTCTCGAAGCTTGTGCTGGAAGTTCCTGTTGCGAAGCTCAGATATACTTTCCTGGATTATCCTAGTTAAGTTGTTATAAGTAGTCTTCCTATCTAGAATGCCAGTTCGTTGATACTGCCTCCGGTAGATATTCCGAAGTCGGATGAGTTTCTTGGTGACACTGTCGATTTGAAGAGAGGAACTCGGCATGTGTTGTACTGGAACCGTCCTATCACGAGCGACTGTGATTGAATGCTGGAAGGAAGATAGGGCTGCATCGATTTCCATCGGGGAATCAAGTGGCAAATCGATATTAATAAGTTGGTCGGCGATATGTTGAAATTGGACCCAATCGGTGCGATAATAGTTCCTCCGAGGTTGAATAGGCACTGTTTCTGGTGAAGATCCCAACGTCAATATTACTGGAAAGTGGTCGGAAGAGAGCTCGTTGAAGACAACCGGAGAGCTGTCTATGGCGATGTTGCTGATGAATATATCCAAAATGGAATGAACTCCCGATCTGGAAAGTCGCGTTGGTTGATCCGGAGCGAAGATGTTGTATTGTCCAGCTTCGTAATCTTCGGCAAGTACGAATCCGTTTCGATTCTGTCTTCTGTTTCCCCACAGCTCATGCCGTGCGTTCAGGTCCCCAGCAATGATGAATTTGTTCTGTCGTCGAGTGAGCATAGCCAGATCTCGCTTCAATGATGCACACGTACCATCTCGAAGATTGGTTTGTTTGGGGCAGTACGCTGCAATGATGATGATGGGTCCCATCGTCGTTGTAACCTCAATTCCGATGGCTTCTATGAGTTGCAATTTAAAGGCTGACAGAAGCCTGTGCTGAATGGATCGTTTAACGGCAATGGCAACTCCCCCTCCTCTGGTAGTTGTCCTGTCGAGCCTGTGAATCCTGTAATTGGAAATAAAAATAGAAATTTCAGGTTTAAGATGAGTTTCAGTTAAAATAGCAATATCGGCATTCTTCTCTTGAAGAAAGCCGGACAATTCAGCAGTTTTGCTCCTGAGTGAGCAAGCATTCCAATTTACTATAACCAACTCATTATATTGCATATTCGATGATGAATTTGCCTAAGGCGTTGATTTGATCTAACCGCGTTCTGCAGTTTCGTAGTTTTGTTGTCATTGTTTCAAAAATGACGATCAGTTGTTCAGCAGAGAATAAATCACCAGAGTCATCCTTTGCTTGTGGTTGATTATTGCCCCATCCAGGAGGGATTCTTGAGGAAGATTCTTTTTGGAATCCAGAGGCTGAAGTCTTTGGATTGCTGCGAGGAAGTGGCGGCAAATTCGGAATATCCCTCTTCGGTGGGAGCCGTGGGAAATTAATTTCATCCTTCTGTGGAACATTCTTGTGCGTTGATTGTTTACGGGATGCCTGTTGTCGAATTTTTGTGAACTCAGCACGTTTGGGACACGATTTGCTAGTAGATGGATGGTCGCCATCACAGTTCACACATTTTACAGCGATGTCATCTAGTAGGCAATCGTTGGTATTGTGTGGTTCGGCACATTTCCCGCACCGACTTTTCATGTGCAATTCCTCGCTCCATGGCCGTAGTTCAAACAGTTCGTGCACTGTGTGACATCCCGATGTACCGGTTTATACTTTTGCCATTCGATGATTATGTGAAATAACGATTTAATCGTTTTCAGTTGACTCATGGTGATGGAGCCCTTCTCCAGATGAATCAGGTACAGTTGATCTCTAAACTTTTTGTCCGTATTATGGCGCTTCATTTTAAATACCATCAAAGGCTTTAGTCCAGCCTCCGACAGTGATTGCTTTAGTTCGGCTTCCATCATGTCGGGTAGTCCTCGAAGTACAACCTTCATAGGTTTGTTGGCGGCAATATCGTGTGTGAAGTATTCCGCTTTTGTCTGCTTCAGATAACATTCCACTCCTTTGTAGTGGTTCAAAGCCGGAACAGTTATTTTGTAGCCTTCAGTACATAAACGGATTGTTGCCTGTAGTCCTTTGCTGATCAGTGTGTTGAAATCCGAGCGTAGAGTTGGTGGGAAGCCCTTCAGGTAGAAAGGCGGCATTTTTTCGTTCTTCTGCAGTTCCTCTTCGACATCTACTGGCAGATCAGCATATTGGTTTTTACTCAGCAAACGGTCGTTTACCTGTACATCACTTGGCTTCAGACGCTTAGCATCCTTTGGATCCTTCTCGGATCTATGGCGGTTTTTACCCATAGCTTGGGTAGGTAGACAACTGCGAATAAAAAATAAAACAAAATCGAAATTAGTCGTAGTAGGTTATTCGTCTATCCACATCGAGTGTTAGATGACGAATGAGCTCCTTAACATATCGACATCGATGCATTTTAAAGGGCTCATGTGTTCGGCATATTTTCTTGTAGTAACATGTTCTATAATTTTTCAAAAGGCTTGAATTCACTACCACGCAATGTAATGCAAATTAAAACTTATAACTCACTTCTAAGTGGATTAATGACAACTTTGATTTTATTCAAAGAAGAAGACAGTTCCAAACAAAAGTTTTTTCTGAATTCAATGAAGTCCCAAAATCAACCTCTGAAACTAAAACAGAAAACGTATTTTGATGCAGTTGGGACCACTGAGCACTCTGTTAAAACTGAATGCATTTTTGGTTTTGAAACTATGCAATCCAATTATTGCAATTACAAAAAACTGAAAATTTTGACATCTAACTATGTATAACTTAAAAAGTAAACATCAAATCGCAAAACCAATCTGTTGCGTATTGGCTGACGAGAAGACCTTTCATTTGCGACTAGTCTCGCTATCTCTGAGATCTTGACCTCTTTGTGAACAACACATAACTAACCACACACACACACACACGATCATTTGCTCAGTTCGTCGAGCTTAACCGGTTGGCCCTCCGGGCATCGGGTAATTTTCCCAAAATTCGAGCGAATCCTATTCTTAATTTTTTATATTTACAAAAATATTGTGAAAACTCATAAAAAAATCTGGTTTTTGCAGATAATACGAACAGAAGCGTTCAAAATTCCAGTTGCGTGTATGTAAATCGCGAATCCTATTCTTAATTTTTTATATTTACAAAAATATTGTGAAAACTCATAAAAAAATCTGGTTTTTGCAGATAATACGAACAGAAGCGTTCAAAATTCCAGTTGCGTGTATGTAAATGAAGAAAATAGAGACCATTGTAAACTTTGAAAGCTATCGCGCTTTGTTGGACATTTCAAAAACTCGATGCAGCGCACCGCGCTGGAGACGCTATGCGCCACTTGGTGGCGCTTTCGGAGCTGCGCAGGTAGCCTATTCCGGATTATCCGAAACAACTGAATAGATTACCACTTAATTTTAGCAATTTGGACTGTTCATAGAATTCAAAACGGATATTTTAGGGAGGTTGCTGTAGTAAGGGTTTTCTAACGGGGGTATTCAAAGTAAAATGCTTCTAATTTTCCAAAATTCGACTTTGCTCGACGGACACAGCTACTTAGTAACTGCCTCTAATACGATAAGCTGAAAGTCAAATTGTTTGTATGTATCGGAATAGTTTAATAACAACTCAGTGATTTGTCAACGAAAACGGTAAAATTTGGAGGGGTGTAGACTAGTAGGAGAGGGTCCTGAAAATCAATTTTCTTCTCCCATTTTTTGTAAAGCCAAGCATTTCAAAGTCGTGCTAAAAACTATTAGTATTCTTAATTTGAGAGGAACGCAAAAATTTTTAAACTATATCAAAAGATTGATTGCAGGAAAATGCACTGAATTTAGGGATAATTAATCTCTATTTCTCTATGAATGCGAGTGCATGTTTGTTTCAGCATAACGACGATACAACTGAACGGATCATAATAAAGATTGGCACATGTACCAAAGGTGCAAATCGACACTTTTTGACGAGAATAAATACTTTCAACACTACTCAGACGAGGTTATGGTAATCATGAATGATAACTGTAGTAAGTTCACTAAGAAAACCTGTTTTAATCCACCTAGTGGTGTAATGATGCCTTTCTCATGTATATAATATTGTGGTATTCTATTCAAATTTTTTTCTCTTCGATTTTTGAAAGAAACCAAGAGATTGTTTACGCATAACATACAGAATAAAACAGTGCTTCGATTGAGTAAGTCATCCTTAAGAAAACGATATGTGTTCGCAACAGCGAAGCGTTAACCTTCCATTCGCAGCAAGCGAAGCGTCAACTTTTCATTCGTAACAGCGAAGCGTCAACCTTTCATTCAATTCACTCACACACCAACACATCAATGAGGAACGTTCGAGAATGATCCATTCAGTGGAGGGAAATGCCGCGTCTCTCGCCCGTCAACTACGCAAAGCAACAAATAGCAATACCATCACTCCCGCTCATTCTCCCACTGCAGCCAATGGGAAGCCAGGATACATAAGACAATACAGCCGATTCAGCTATAAATACACATTTTCAATAGATGTAAAATCAGTATTTTTTTAACCTTCGAATAGAAAACATTAAAAGCAAAAGCAAGTGAACTAATCATTCATCCGAACAATTCTTCTGGTGCTTTCGAATGGTCTACAGCCAGGACACAAGTGACTGCCGGTGGAAACGCTCTCGGCCAGAGCGGGTTTGTCTTCCGCTAGCTTTCGATTTCTTCCAGTGACCTTTCTCCGATTGATATTGTTTTAATGCGTCAGTACAGTCGTTGCATCCCCTGCAAAGAGTTCTTCGATATTCAGATGCACCTTACTGAAAGTCATTAAACAAACCGTTCGCCGTCCTCCCTGTGGTGCTCCAAGAGATGAAAGTATTCAAGTAGGTATCAGTTGAGCACTTGCTTTCATCAAACGTTGGCACAAGCCAACAATATGGGTTCACTATTATATGCACTTCCGGCACCGGAACCCGAGAACCGGTATAATCAAAGTCGGTTCGAACAGCCACCAACTAACATGACACACAAAGTCTTCTAGTACGCACTCTAAATTACGATTTAAATGTTTGTTGCATCCGAAAATAATTTAAGTGACGGTGTACAATATGTAATACACTTTACCCTATAACTCCGGAACCGGAGGTCGGATCCTGATAAAATTCAGGAATTCCGTATGGAACCACAAGATCTTTCATTTGAATCTAAGTTTGTGGAAATCGGTCAAACCATCGTTGAGAAAAGTGAGTGAGATCCATTTTGGTTTATATGACCACTATTTCCGGTACTTCCGGAACCAGATACCCGGAACCAGGATAGCCGGAATCGGTTTGTTTAGTTGCCTACTGATAATAACTATCGATTTGTGTAGTTTTGAGACCAGTTTAGAAAATTTTTTACGTTTTTTGTTTCGCCGGTTTAAGTGACGGTGTACAATATGTAATACACTTTACCCAACTCCGGAAGCGGAAGTCGGATCCGGATGAAATTCAGGAATTCCGTATGGGACCACGAGACCTTTCATTTGAATCTAAGTTTGTCAAAGCCGGTTCAGCCATCTCCGAGAAAACCTAGTGAGATTATTTGACACATACACACACACATACACACACATACATACACACAGAGACATTGCTCAGCTCGATGAACTGAGTCGAATGGTATATGGCACTTGGCTCTCCGGGCCAATTTTCACTAGTCGGTTTTTCAAGTGATTGCATACACACTAAGATTTAATTCCTTTGTTCGGTAATATTTTTGACGAGATCTTTCGGTAATCTATAGAAATAACCGATATTTCGGTACATGGGTTTTATTTTACAACAATTATGCAAATTTTCACCGAACGATCAGTTTAACGTAAATTTTCATTACAGAATTCTGTATTAGATATACAATTGATATGGTAAACCTGAATAGTCGCCGAATACGGTAAAAATCGTACTGTCCGTTTGGTAAAGTTATCTTCCAATAACCGAACTTCTGTGAAAACTGATTGTCATGAAACTAACTGTCAAACAGTTATTAAAATATTCAGTGAGTGTCTTTTTATTAACCAAACGAAAAAAATGTTGAAGGGTTCATCGAATGGATTGAGGTACAGGTGATAAAAGTTTTTAAGACATTAGAGCCACTAACAGCTTTTTGTTTACTTATAGGCAGAAACTTATTTTGTATCACTTGTTCACTTGCTGCCAACACAAATCGTTCAAGGGTAATTTTTGTTGAACTCGACGGATTGTGCAGTGTTTTGGAAGGCGCTCATAATTCCGGACATCTGACACTTTTGAAATTTCTCGTGGAATAAAACCATTTTCTCCATTCGTTTTTGTGAATATGTGTTGTTTTTTGAAATCCGAAAATCCAGAATTTTAACCAAACGAAATCAAACAAATTACCGAACAATCTGTTAGATTGATTTGGTTTACAGTTTACGGTAGTTGTTTGACAGTTCAGCAATTACCGAACGATCGGTAATCAATTCAATTACCGATCTGATTACCGAACGTTCAGCTGTTGAAAATTCGGTAAAAAATTACCGAATACTGCGAAATTTTCTATGTGTGTAACCTTTCTATATGAGAAAGGCAAAAAGAAGTTCAATGCGGAATTTATTCTACGAAAAACGATACTTTTTGACTAATACAGATACTACATGCAAGGGAGAGAGTGCAGTAAATGCCCCAAACATGTGAAGTGGAAGCTAAAATTTATCGGTTTTACGAAAACATGATTGGGGAGATCGGGGTTAGTTGGCCGAGTTTTGCTTTCGGAATTTCTATACTCTTTCTGGTTAGACCTCAAGATTTAGTTTCTGCATCATTAGTGAACTTCTAGCTTTTCCTTCCCCAGCGTACGCTTACGTTTGATTTCATTTTCATTCTCCTTGAATGCTGCTTTATTGGGGAATCAGTCAAAATTTGGAACATCTCCTCCAAATCAGTTCACACAGTCACCTTGCGGGAGGTCTGTCGTCTTCAGAATGGCCTACATGACCGCGCTTTATTTTGTCACAGTGTTTTACCAAACATTTTCTAAAACTTTATTTAAGAGGTGCTAAAGCAAGCCAGTGCTGAACTACCAGGCACCAGAATTTGTACGCTGCGTAGGATCGAAAGAGACGACATATATAGCGAGGTGCTACACTGCAAGATCACGTTTGATCGCCACCAAGAGTAATAGCACTGTACCTGGGGTCAGGTACAGGCAGCACACCAAGTTCAGTGGTAACCACAACGACAGCATAACAACTGTGATAGCAGAAAACGATACCAACAGACTGCCAATTGGAAATCATTGGAAGAGCTTCACGTCGTTCTTTACGACAGAGGGACAGATAGAACAGCAACAAGGTAGATTTAATTTAATTTAATTTTTTTATTACTACTATAACTGAAATTTTACTATACATAAGTTTTCATTTTGATATTATTAATATATAAAAAACAGTTTATGTAATGGATGATTTCATGGAAGATCATCCGAATCCGATTCCGGATACTAGTAAGATCCTAAATACTCCAAGGGCTAAAGATTATCCAGAGGGTACCATAAATAGTTTATTTTCTAAAAAAAGAAAAGGTATTAAATTTGATGCAAATTACAAAGGAATTGACATCACATTTTTCAAAAGTTGTAGAAATCTTTAAAATTAATAGAGGTAAAATTCGAGTTGATGTTAACGAATTGAAACAGGCGAACGAAATTGTAACCTGTAAATTATTTTCTGTTGAATATAGAGTTTACATTCCATCGAAGGAAATTGCAGGTGTTGTCACTGAAGCAAGTCTGAGAGCTGATGATTTACTTTAAAATTGAGTTAGTCGTTTCAAAAACTCCATGCTTGAGGGAGTTAAGAGTGCAAGCAATTGTACACAGCATCTATTGTCGATGGAATTAATTTTTATCGTCCCTCAGATTCGTTTTGAGTAGCAGTTACGGATCTGCGTTGCCTAGCCATGTCTATATCGATAAAATTCGTCTTCCTGTTCCTTTTCGTGCCGCATGTTATGAATTGCATGAATTGTAAAAAATCGGGCATTCAGCTACTTATTGTAGTAATAAGTCCAAATATATCAAATGTCATGGGCACCATAAGGATAATCTTTGCGATAAAGATATTGAAAAATGTGTTTATTGTGGGGAGAGTCCTCATGATCTTTCAGTATGCGCTGCCTTTAAGTTTCGTAAAGATAAAATTAAGCTTTCTTAAAAGCACGGTCTAAGCGCACATATGCAGAAAGGCTTAAAACGGTCATTGATGTCCCCCCACTCGAAACAGAAAACGGTTTTGCGAATCTAGAGCCAGATGAATCTGACTCTGATGAAAATAGTGAAGTCACTCCTCAAGGTTCTGTTAAGAGGAGGAATTCCTTCTGCAAATTACCAAAAGAGAAACCTAAAATTACACCTTCAAAAAAAGATCCTCGTGTTAAATCTAAAAATCCAAATTTAAAAGCAAAAACTGAGCCTCCTGGTTTGTCAAATTCACAAACCAATCCAGAAACTAGCACAAGAAAAGACAATAATTCTGTGGGCTCCGTTTCACATTCACAAACAGGTTTACTGAAATTTACAGAAATTGTAGAATAGATTTTCGCAGCATTCAATTTTTCTGAACCTCTAAAGATAATCATAACGGCATTCCTTTCAATAGCTAGAACTTTCTTGAAACAGTTATCAGCTCAATGGCCAGTTCTCTCAGGTTTTGTATCATTTGATGGATCAAACACAGCTTTAAATTTTAATATCTTTAACATAACACGCCACGATAGACACTCCCCGTATGGTAAAGTGCTTTTAGGAATTAAGAAATGTTATTCCTTTCATAGATTAAACATTCCTTCTACTTCTAGTACAGAAGTTGTTGGTTGTCAAATAAACATTAAAGGAAAGGACATTTGCATTGCTTCGGTATATATTCCTCCAAGAGCACAAGTTGAACAGCGACAGCTTAATGAAATGGTCGAAGCCCTTCCTGCTCCACGTTTGATTCCGGAAGATTTCAATTCG